>NW_028180886.1:10000-30278 GCF_964211825.1 Aythya ferina
GGCGACCAGGGCACGCGCCCTAAACGCCGCCGCCGCCGCCGCTCTCGCCCCGAGCGAGGCAGCGCCTCACCTGCGACGGGAAGCGAGCTGGACAGGAGACCGCCCGTGCCTGAACACCGGACACCGCCGCGGCTGCCCCGGGACAGGGGAGCGCGGAAGAGCCGGCCCGCCGGGGGCCCTCTCCGACGCGACCCGAGTGGCCTCATCGATCGGAAAAAAAAAAAAAAAAAAAGCGAACAGCGTCGCCTGCGTGCGTGCGGGTGTGCTGGAGCAACGTCCGCGAGAGGTGCTCGCACCGACCTGAACATCGGCCCTGACAGGAACCGACCCGCCGGGAAGCCTCTCCGACGTGCCCGAGGAACGCCTCCACGGGCTCCTGCGTGCGGGTGACGTGAGGTGCATCGTCGGGAGCCGGAGGCGCCGCCGCCTCGGCCGTGCCAATCCGAGGGGTCCCCCCTCCTTCGCCTTCCGAGCCTCCGGGACCCACGCGAGCAGCCGGGGACGCCCCCGGACGGACGCCTTCGGCCGCCGGCGGACCGCCCGCCGGCTTCTGGCCGCTCCCTCTCTCCACAGCTCTGAGCTCGCGGCTCGCTGCTGCTTTTCTCCGGCGACTCGCACGCGCGAGACCGCTTCTCGCTCGCCGGCGGGGAGGGCAGCTGGCTCGGCAAACCGCTGGCGGCTACCGCTCCGCACAACCCACGCCCGAGCCGACGCCACCGCCGACGCCGCGCGCCCCCTTCTCGCGCGCCGGCTCTCCAAGCCCCAAGCGCTCGCTCGACACCGCTGGCGGAGCAGAGTCCTCACTCTCTCCTATAGACGGACACAAAAGTCATTGCCTCACAAGCGGCGCACGTCCTTTTCCAGCCTACCGCGGCGAGGCAGCCGAGCGCAACCGACTTTTACCTCGACCTAACTGGAGGCACAGAGAAACAGCGACGCCTACCACCCCTTCCGAGCCGTGGCACGACCTGCTAGTCTACCTCCAGCCCCACGGCGGCCTTCCAAGTCCCGTCGGACACGCGGTAGACCTGGCCGCCGTTCCCTCCGCCCGACCGGCGGCTATTTCCTCCGCGCGGGTAGACCTGGCAACCTCAGGGGGACCCGCCGGCCGGGAACCGACGGCGCCGGCCCGCCTTCCTTCGCTTTTCCCACGGGCCCTTCCGGCACTTTTCCAGCCTTTTCGGGCTTTTTCGCACCTTTCCGGGAATTTCCGACGCTTTCCGCGCCATCGGACCCGCTCGGGAACCGCTCGACCGACCCGCGGACGTGCGCCTTCGCAAACGCGCGCGCGCGCGCGCTCCCGTCGCTGCCGGGCAGACCCCGACGCCGTTCTCGCGGCCGGACCTGCAGCGACCCCTACAGGTCGCCGCCGGCTAAGCAAACATGGCGACCGCGCGCGGGTAGACCTGGCGGCTGCTGTCCGCAGCGCTTAGACGAGGCGCCCGCGGCGCCCCGAGGCGGGGAACACCTGCCGGCCGGGAACCAACCCCGCCGTCCTTTCCCTAGCAGGGCTCTGCCTTGCCTTGCTCGGCTTTCATCCGCATTGCTCTGCTCTCCTGTGCCGTGCTGGGCTCCTCTCGGAGACCGTCCCGCGGGTTTTGATGCCGAGTCGATTGCTATAATTACGAACGCATAAACCGTCAGACACAGAACTTGGCCTCCCCGCAGCCCAGCGACCGCTCCCTCGGAACTGGCACGAGGGGGCAGCAGGCCTGCACACCCAGCACGGTCTTTTTTGGGAGTAACAACATGATTCCCACAACTACGCTGGAAGAAAGGCAACAATAAAGAAATAAACAGCTAAAGCAAGACATGGTTCTTGCCCAACGTCACGGTGGACCAGGAGATGTGAAGGAGGCTGGGGAGGGGGCGATCAGGGTACAGCCACTGTCCAAGTCTGGCTGCCACCTGCACACAACATGAGGGCCCTCCGGTCTCCCCCCAACAGGCACTTGGAACCCAAAGGAGGGCTGGCCGCCAGCTCGCTACGTTTGCTTTGCTTCTCTCTGTTTTGCTTTGCTCTGCTTTGCTTTGCTCTTGCTGGCACGGTTTTGCTTTTCCATACCTCCTTTCCTCTGCTGTTCTTGCCCCTGCTTTGCCTCAGAGTGTTTTGCTCTTTCTCTCCTGAAAATACTTTGCATTTCCTTGTGCTACTTTCCTTTGCTTTGCTTTTCCTTGCTCTGCTTTGCCTTCCCTGGCCTTGCTTTGTTTTGCTTTATCAGGCCATGCTTTCCTTGGTTTAGCTTTGCTTTATAGACCTGGCACTGCTTTGCTTTTCCTACCCGTGCTGTGCTTTGCCTTGCCTCAAAGTGCTTTGCTTTCCTTTGTTTGCTTTGTCCTCCCTGGTTATGCTTTGCTTTTCCTGGTGCTACTTTCCTTTGCTCAGCTTTGCCTTCCCTGGCCGTGCTTTGTTTTGCTTTACGGGGCCACGCTTGCCTTTTTTTACCTTTGCCTTGCTCTCTTTTGCCTCACCTGCTCCTGCTCTCACTTCCATTTTCAGGCCATGCTTACCTTTGTTTTGCTTTACTTTGTATTCCTGGCATTGCTTTGCTTTTCCTTTTGCTACTTTCTTTTGTTCTGCTTTGCCTTGCCTGGCCATGTTTTCCTTTGCCTAGCTTTGTATTCCTGGCATTGCTTTGCTTTTCCTTCTCTGCTCTGCTTAGCTTCTCTTAACCCTGCTCTGATTTGCCTTACCTTGAACTTTTTCGCTTTGTTGTGGTTTTATTTATTTTTTGATTGTTTGTTTGTTTTTATTTTTTTCTCATTAATATTTCTTTTCTTTCTCTTTACCAGCACTGCTTTGCATTTCCTGGTACTACTTTCCTTTGCTCTGCTTTGCCTTCCTGTGCTTTGCCTTCCCTGGCCTTGCTTTGTTTTGCTTTATCAGGCCATGCTTTCCTTGGTTTACCTTTGCTTTACAGACCTGGCACTGCATTGCTTTTCCAAACCATGCTGTGCTTTGCCTTGCCTCAGACTGCTTTGCTTTCCTTTGTTTGCTTTATCTTTCCTAGTTATGCTTTGCTTTTCCTGGTGCTACTTTCCTTTGCTCAGCTTTGCCTTCCCTGGCCATGCTTTGTTTTGCTTTATGGGGCCATGCTTGCCTTTGTTTAGCTTCGCTCTGCTCTGCTTTGCCTTGCTATGTTTTGCCTTTTCTGGACATGCTTTGCATCTATTTTTTTTTTTTGTTCTCATTATTTTTCCTTTTTTTTTTTTTTTTAATTTAAATGTTCATTACATTCTTTTGTTTTTCTTTTGGACCTATCTGATGTGTTTTTACAGGCCATGCTTTCCTTTTGCAGGCCCTGGTTGTCACTGCTTTTCCTTATGCCGCTAGGTCTTTTTCTTAGCAGGGTTTTACTCTGTCTTGCTCAGCTTTTATCCGCATTGCTCTGCTCTCCTGTGCTGTGCTAGGTTTCTTTTAGAGACTGTCCCACTGGTTTTACTGGGCTAGCCGCAAGCTCCTTACGTTTGCTTTGCTTCTCTCTGTTTTGCCGTACTCCGCTTTGCTTTGCTCTTGCTGGCACAGTTTTGCTTTCCCATACCTCCTTTCCTCTGCTGTTCTTGCCCCAGCTTTGCCTCAGACTGCTTTGCTTTTGCTTTCCTGGCAATGCTTTGCTTTTCCTTGTGCTACGTTCCCTTGCTCTGCTTTGACTTGCTCAGCTTTCCCTTCCCTGGCCATGCTTTCCTTGGTTTACCTTTGGTTTACAGACCTGGCACTGCATTGCTTTTCCAAACCATGCTGTGCTTTGCCTTGCCTCAGACTGCTTTGCTGTCCTTTGCTTGCTTTGTCTTCCCTCGTTATGCTTTGCTTTACCTGGTGTTACTTTCCTTTGCTCAGCTTTGCCCTCCCTGGCCTTGCTTTTTTTTTTTTTTGCTTTACGGGGCCATGCTTTCCTTTGTTTGCCTTTGCTTTCCTCTACTTTGTTCTGCTATGCTATGCCTTTCCTGGTCATTCTTTGCATTTTTTTATTATTATTTTTTTTTTTTTTATTTATTTGATGTTCATTCCATGCTTTATGTTTTCCTTTTATATCTTTTTCTTGTGTTTTCTCTGGCCGTGCTTTGTTTTCCAGGCCTTGCTTGTCATTGCTTTTCCTTATGCCGCTAGGTCTTTTCCCTAGCAGGGCTTTGCTTTGTCTCGCTCAGCTTTCATCCGCATTGCTCTGCTCTCCTGTGCCGTGCTAGGCTTCCTTTGGAGACCGTCTCGCTGATTTTGCTGCTGAGTCGAATGGTAAATTTATGAACGCATAAACCGTCAGACACAGAACTTGGCCTCCCCGCAGCCCAGCCACTGTCCCCTTGGAACTGGAGGCCGGGTGCAGCAGGCCTGGCCGCCCGACATGGTCCATTCTTTGTCCCCAGCCATGCGGCGAGCCGCCAGGGGACCCCTAACTGCTACTCGTGTGGTGATAGTGTTCAGTGAGAATTTCAACGAGAATAAGTAACTACATGATTCCCACAACTACGCTGGAAGAAATCCACAACAAACAACAACAAAATGTATATAGATATATAAAACCAGCTAAAGCAAGACATGGTTCTTGCCGGCTGTCACAGTGGACTAGGAGCTGTGAAGAAGGCTGAGGAGGGGGCGATCAGGGTCCGGCCACTGTCCAAGTCTGGCTGCCACCTGCACACAACATGGAGCCCTCCGGTCTCCCCCCAACAGACACTTGGAACCCAAAGGAGGGCTGGCCACCAGCTCGCTACATTTTCTTTGCTTCTCTTTGTTTTGCCTTGCTCCGCTTTGCTTTGCTCTTGCTGGCACAGTTTTGCTTTCCCATACCTCCTTTCCTCTGCTGTTCTTGCCCCGGCTTTGCTTTGCTTTGCCTCAGATTCTTTTGCTGTTTCTTTCCTGGCAATGCTTTGCTTTTCTTTGTGCTACGTTCCCTTGCTCTGCTTTGACTTGCTCAGCCTTCCCTTCCCTGGCCATGCTTTCCTTGGTTTACCTTTGGTTTACAGACCTGGCACTGCTTTGCTTTTCCTACCCGTGCTGTGCTTTGCCTTGCCTCGCCTCAAACTGCTTTGCTTTCCTTTGTTTGCTTTATCTTTCCTAGTTATGCTTTGCTTTTCCTGGTGCTACTTTCCTTTGCTCAGCTTTGCCTTCCCTGGCTGTGCTTTGTTTTGCTTTACGGGGCCACGCTTGCCTTTTTTTACCTTTGCCTTGCTCTCTTTTGCCTCACTTGCTCCTGCTCTCACTTCCAGTTTCCGGCCATGCTTACCTTTGTTTTGCTTTACTTTGTATTCCTGGCACTGCTTTGCTTTTCCTTTTGCTACTTTCTTTTGTTCTGCTTTGCCTTGCCTGGCCATGCTTTGCTTTGCTTTGCTTTGTATTCCTGGCATTGCTTTGCTTTTCCTTCTCTGCTCTGCTTAGCTTCTCTTAACCCTGCTCTGATTTGCCTTACCTTGAACTTTTTCGCTTTGTTGTGGTTTTATTTATTTTTTGATTGTTTGTTTGTTTTTATTTTTTTCTCATTAATATTTTTTTTTCTTTCTCATAACCAGCACTGCTTTGCATTTCCTGGTACTACTTTCCTTTGCTCTGCTTTGCCTTCCTGTGCTTTGCCTTCCCTGGCCTTGCTTTGTTTTGCTTTATCAGGCCATGCTTTCCTTGGTTTAGCTTTGCTTTATAGACCTGGCACTGCTTTGCTTTTCCTATCCGTGCTGTGCTTTGCCTTGCCTCGCCTCAAACTGCTTTGCTTTCCTTTGTTTGCTTTATCTTTCCTAGTTATGCTTTGCTTTTCCTGGTGCTACTTTCCTTTGCTCAGCTTTGCCTTCCCTGGCCATGCTTTGTTTTGCTTTATGGGGCCATGCTTGCCTTTGTTTAGCTTCGCTCTGCTCTGCTTTGCCTTGCTATGTTTTGCCTTTTCTGGACATGCTTTGCATCTATTTTTTTTTTTTGTTCTCATTATTTTTCCTTTTTTTTTTTTTTTTAATTTAAATGTTCATTACATTCTTTTGTTTTTCTTTTGGACCTATCTGATGTGTTTTTACAGGCCATGCTTTCCTTTTGCAGGCCCTGGTTGTCACTGCTTTTCCTTATGCCGCTAGGTCTTTTTCTTAGCAGGGTTTTACTCTGTCTTGCTCAGCTTTTATCCGCATTGCTCTGCTCTCCTGTGCTGTGCTAGGTTTCTTTTAGAGACTGTCCCACTGGTTTTACTGGGCTAGCCGCAAGCTCCTTACGTTTGCTTTGCTTCTCTCTGTTTTGCCGTACTCCGCTTTGCTTTGCTCTTGCTGGCACAGTTTTGCTTTCCCATACCTCCTTTCCTCTGCTGTTCTTGCCCCAGCTTTGCCTCAGACTGCTTTGCTTTTGCTTTCCTGGCAATGCTTTGCTTTTCCTTGTGCTACGTTCCCTTGCTCTGCTTTGACTTGCTCAGCTTTCCCTTCCCTGGCCATGCTTTCCTTGGTTTACCTTTGGTTTACAGACCTGGCACTGCATTGCTTTTCCAAACCATGCTGTGCTTTGCCTTGCCTCAGACTGCTTTGCTGTCCTTTGCTTGCTTTGTCTTCCCTCGTTATGCTTTGCTTTACCTGGTGTTACTTTCCTTTGCTCAGCTTTGCCCTCCCTGGCCTTGCTTTTTTTTTTTTTTGCTTTACGGGGCCATGCTTTCCTTTGTTTGCCTTTGCTTTCCTCTACTTTGTTCTGCTATGCTATGCCTTTCCTGGTCATTCTTTGCATTTTTTTATTATTATTATTATTTTTTTATTTATTTGATGTTCATTCCATGCTTTATGTTTTCCTTTTATATCTTTTTCTTGTGTTTTCTCTGGCCGTGCTTTGTTTTCCAGGCCTTGCTTGTCATTGCTTTTCCTTATGCCGCTAGGTCTTTTCCCTAGCAGGGCTTTGCTTTGTCTCGCTCAGCTTTCATCCGCATTGCTCTGCTCTCCTGTGCCGTGCTAGGCTTCCTTTGGAGACCGTCTCGCTGATTTTGCTGCTGAGTCGAATGGTAAATTTATGAACGCATAAACCGTCAGACACAGAACTTGGCCTCCCCGCAGCCCAGCCACTGTCCCCTTGGAACTGGAGGCCGGGTGCAGCAGGCCTGGCCGCCCGACAGGGTCCATTCTTTGTCCCCAGCCATGCGGCGAGCCGCCAGGGGACCCCTAACTGCTACTCGTGTGGTGATAGTGTTCAGTGAGAATTTCAACGAGAATAAGTAACTACATGATTCCCACAACTACGCTGGAAGAAATCCACAACAAACAACAACAAAATGTATATAGATATATAAAACCAGCTAAAGCAAGACATGGTTCTTGCCGGCTGTCACAGTGGACTAGGAGCTGTGAAGAAGGCTGAGGAGGGGGCGATCAGGGTCCAGCCACTGTCCAAGTCTGGCTGCCACCTGTACACAAAATGGAGGCCCTCCGGTCTCCCCCCCACAGACACTTGGAACCCAAAGGAGGGCTGGCCGCCAGCTCGCTACGTTTTCTTTGCTTCTCTTTGTTTTGCCTTGCTCCGCTTTGCTTTGCTCTTGCTGGCACAGTTTTGCTTTTCCATACCTCCTTTCCTCTGCTGTTCTTGCCCCGGCTTTGCCTCACGTTGTTTTGCTTTTGCTTTCCTTAAAATGCTTTGCTTTTCCTTGTGCTACGTTCCTTTGCTCTGCGTTGACTTTCTCAGCCTTCCCTTCCCTGGCCATGCTTTCCTTGGTTTACCTTTGGTTTACAGACCTGGCACTGCTTTGCTTTTCCTACCCGTGCTGTGCTTTGCCTTGCCTCGCCTCAAACTGCTTTGCTTTCCTTTGTTTGCTTTATCTTTCCTAGTTATGCTTTGCTTTTCCTGGTGCTACTTTCCTTTGCTCAGCTTTGCCTTCCCTGGCTGTGCTTTGTTTTGCTTTACGGGGCCACGCTTGCCTTTTTTTACCTTTGCCTTGCTCTCTTTTGCCTCACTTGCTCCTGCTCTCACTTCCAGTTTCCGGCCATGCTTACCTTTGTTTTGCTTTACTTTGTATTCCTGGCACTGCTTTGCTTTTCCTTTTGCTACTTTCTTTTGTTCTGCTTTGCCTTGCCTGGCCATGCTTTGCTTTGCTTTGCTTTGTATTCCTGGCATTGCTTTGCTTTTCCTTCTCTGCTCTGCTTAGCTTCTCTTAACCCTGCTCTGATTTGCCTTACCTTGAACTTTTTCGCTTTGTTGTGGTTTTATTTATTTTTTGATTGTTTGTTTGTTTTTATTTTTTTCTCATTAATATTTTTTTTTCTTTCTCATAACCAGCACTGCTTTGCATTTCCTGGTACTACTTTCCTTTGCTCTGCTTTGCCTTCCTGTGCTTTGCCTTCCCTGGCCTTGCTTTGTTTTGCTTTATCAGGCCATGCTTTCCTTGGTTTAGCTTTGCTTTATAGACCTGGCACTGCTTTGCTTTTCCTATCCGTGCTGTGCTTTGCCTTGCCTCGCCTCAAACTGCTTTGCTTTCCTTTGTTTGCTTTATCTTTCCTAGTTATGCTTTGCTTTTCCTGGTGCTACTTTCCTTTGCTCAGCTTTGCCTTCCCTGGCCATGCTTTGTTTTGCTTTATGGGGCCATGCTTGCCTTTGTTTAGCTTCGCTCTGCTCTGCTTTGCCTTGCTATGTTTTGCCTTTTCTGGACATGCTTTGCATCTATTTTTTTTTTTTGTTCTCATTATTTTTCCTTTTTTTTTTTTTTTTAATTTAAATGTTCATTACATTCTTTTGTTTTTCTTTTGGACCTATCTGATGTGTTTTTACAGGCCATGCTTTCCTTTTGCAGGCCCTGGTTGTCACTGCTTTTCCTTATGCCGCTAGGTCTTTTTCTTAGCAGGGTTTTACTCTGTCTTGCTCAGCTTTTATCCGCATTGCTCTGCTCTCCTGTGCTGTGCTAGGTTTCTTTTAGAGACTGTCCCACTGGTTTTACTGGGCTAGCCGCAAGCTCCTTACGTTTGCTTTGCTTCTCTCTGTTTTGCCGTACTCCGCTTTGCTTTGCTCTTGCTGGCACAGTTTTGCTTTCCCATACCTCCTTTCCTCTGCTGTTCTTGCCCCAGCTTTGCCTCAGACTGCTTTGCTTTTGCTTTCCTGGCAATGCTTTGCTTTTCCTTGTGCTACGTTCCCTTGCTCTGCTTTGACTTGCTCAGCTTTCCCTTCCCTGGCCATGCTTTCCTTGGTTTACCTTTGGTTTACAGACCTGGCACTGCATTGCTTTTCCAAACCATGCTGTGCTTTGCCTTGCCTCAGACTGCTTTGCTGTCCTTTGCTTGCTTTGTCTTCCCTCGTTATGCTTTGCTTTACCTGGTGTTACTTTCCTTTGCTCAGCTTTGCCCTCCCTGGCCTTGCTTTTTTTTTTTTTTGCTTTACGGGGCCATGCTTTCCTTTGTTTGCCTTTGCTTTCCTCTACTTTGTTCTGCTATGCTATGCCTTTCCTGGTCATTCTTTGCATTTTTTTATTATTATTTTTTTTTTTTTTATTTATTTGATGTTCATTCCATGCTTTATGTTTTCCTTTTATATCTTTTTCTTGTGTTTTCTCTGGCCGTGCTTTGTTTTCCAGGCCTTGCTTGTCATTGCTTTTCCTTATGCCGCTAGGTCTTTTCCCTAGCAGGGCTTTGCTTTGTCTCGCTCAGCTTTCATCCGCATTGCTCTGCTCTCCTGTGCCGTGCTAGGCTTCCTTTGGAGACCGTCTCGCTGATTTTGCTGCTGAGTCGAATGGTAAATTTATGAACGCATAAACCGTCAGACACAGAACTTGGCCTCCCCGCAGCCCAGCCACTGTCCCCTTGGAACTGGAGGCCGGGTGCAGCAGGCCTGGCCGCCCGACATGGTCCATTCTTTGTCCCCAGCCATGCGGCGAGCCGCCAGGGGACCCCTAACTGCTACTCGTGTGGTGATAGTGTTCAGTGAGAATTTCAACGAGAATAAGTAACTACATGATTCCCACAACTACGCTGGAAGAAATCCACAACAAACAACAACAAAATGTATATAGATATATAAAACCAGCTAAAGCAAGACATGGTTCTTGCCGGCTGTCACAGTGGACTAGGAGCTGTGAAGAAGGCTGAGGAGGGGGCGATCAGGGTCCGGCCACTGTCCAAGTCTGGCTGCCACCTGCACACAACATGGAGCCCTCCGGTCTCCCCCCAACAGACACTTGGAACCCAAAGGAGGGCTGGCCACCAGCTCGCTACATTTTCTTTGCTTCTCTTTGTTTTGCCTTGCTCCGCTTTGCTTTGCTCTTGCTGGCACAGTTTTGCTTTCCCATACCTCCTTTCCTCTGCTGTTCTTGCCCCGGCTTTGCTTTGCTTTGCCTCAGATTCTTTTGCTGTTTCTTTCCTGGCAATGCTTTGCTTTTCTTTGTGCTACGTTCCCTTGCTCTGCTTTGACTTGCTCAGCCTTCCCTTCCCTGGCCATGCTTTCCTTGGTTTACCTTTGGTTTACAGACCTGGCACTGCTTTGCTTTTCCTACCCGTGCTGTGCTTTGCCTTGCCTCGCCTCAAACTGCTTTGCTTTCCTTTGTTTGCTTTATCTTTCCTAGTTATGCTTTGCTTTTCCTGGTGCTACTTTCCTTTGCTCAGCTTTGCCTTCCCTGGCTGTGCTTTGTTTTGCTTTACGGGGCCACGCTTGCCTTTTTTTACCTTTGCCTTGCTCTCTTTTGCCTCACTTGCTCCTGCTCTCACTTCCAGTTTCCGGCCATGCTTACCTTTGTTTTGCTTTACTTTGTATTCCTGGCACTGCTTTGCTTTTCCTTTTGCTACTTTCTTTTGTTCTGCTTTGCCTTGCCTGGCCATGCTTTGCTTTGCTTTGCTTTGTATTCCTGGCATTGCTTTGCTTTTCCTTCTCTGCTCTGCTTAGCTTCTCTTAACCCTGCTCTGATTTGCCTTACCTTGAACTTTTTCGCTTTGTTGTGGTTTTATTTATTTTTTGATTGTTTGTTTGTTTTTATTTTTTTCTCATTAATATTTTTTTTTCTTTCTCATAACCAGCACTGCTTTGCATTTCCTGGTACTACTTTCCTTTGCTCTGCTTTGCCTTCCTGTGCTTTGCCTTCCCTGGCCTTGCTTTGTTTTGCTTTATCAGGCCATGCTTTCCTTGGTTTAGCTTTGCTTTATAGACCTGGCACTGCTTTGCTTTTCCTATCCGTGCTGTGCTTTGCCTTGCCTCGCCTCAAACTGCTTTGCTTTCCTTTGTTTGCTTTATCTTTCCTAGTTATGCTTTGCTTTTCCTGGTGCTACTTTCCTTTGCTCAGCTTTGCCTTCCCTGGCCATGCTTTGTTTTGCTTTATGGGGCCATGCTTGCCTTTGTTTAGCTTCGCTCTGCTCTGCTTTGCCTTGCTATGTTTTGCCTTTTCTGGACATGCTTTGCATCTATTTTTTTTTTTTGTTCTCATTATTTTTCCTTTTTTTTTTTTTTTAATTTAAATGTTCATTACATTCTTTTGTTTTCCTTTTGGACCTATCTGATGTGTTTTTACAGGCCATGCTTTCCTTTTGCAGGCCCTGGTTGTCACTGCTTTTCCTTATGCCGCTAGGTCTTTTTCTTAGCAGGGTTTTACTCTGTCTTGCTCAGCTTTTATCCGCATTGCTCTGCTCTCCTGTGCTGTGCTAGGTTTCTTTTAGAGACTGTCCCACTGGTTTTACTGGGCTAGCCGCAAGCTCCTTACGTTTGCTTTGCTTCTCTCTGTTTTGCCGTACTCCGCTTTGCTTTGCTCTTGCTGGCACAGTTTTGCTTTCCCATACCTCCTTTCCTCTGCTGTTCTTGCCCCAGCTTTGCCTCAGACTGCTTTGCTTTTGCTTTCCTGGCAATGCTTTGCTTTTCCTTGTGCTACGTTCCCTTGCTCTGCTTTGACTTGCTCAGCTTTCCCTTCCCTGGCCATGCTTTCCTTGGTTTACCTTTGGTTTACAGACCTGGCACTGCATTGCTTTTCCAAACCATGCTGTGCTTTGCCTTGCCTCAGACTGCTTTGCTGTCCTTTGCTTGCTTTGTCTTCCCTCGTTATGCTTTGCTTTACCTGGTGTTACTTTCCTTTGCTCAGCTTTGCCCTCCCTGGCCTTGCTTTTTTTTTTTTTTGCTTTACGGGGCCATGCTTTCCTTTGTTTACCTTTGCTTTCCTCTACTTTGTTCTGCTATGCTATGCCTTTCCTGGTCATTCTTTGCATTTTTTTATTATTATTATTATTTTTTTATTTATTTGATGTTCATTCCATGCTTTATGTTTTCCTTTTATATCTTTTTCTTGTGTTTTCTCTGGCCGTGCTTTGTTTTCCAGGCCTTGCTTGTCATTGCTTTTCCTTATGCCGCTAGGTCTTTTCCCTAGCAGGGCTTTGCTTTGTCTCGCTCAGCTTTCATCCGCATTGCTCTGCTCTCCTGTGCCGTGCTAGGCTTCCTTTGGAGACCGTCTCGCTGATTTTGCTGCTGAGTCGAATGGTAAATTTATGAACGCATAAACCGTCAGACACAGAACTTGGCCTCCCCGCAGCCCAGCCACTGTCCCCTTGGAACTGGAGGCCGGGTGCAGCAGGCCTGGCCGCCCGACATGGTCCATTCTTTGTCCCCAGCCATGCGGCGAGCCGCCAGGGGACCCCTAACTGCTACTCGTGTGGTGATAGTGTTCAGTGAGAATTTCAACGAGAATAAGTAACTACATGATTCCCACAACTACGCTGGAAGAAATCCACAACAAACAACAACAAAATGTATATAGATATATAAAACCAGCTAAAGCAAGACATGGTTCTTGCCGGCTGTCACAGTGGACTAGGAGCTGTGAAGAAGGCTGAGGAGGGGGCGATCAGGGTCCAGCCACTGTCCAAGTCTGGCTGCCACCTGTACACAAAATGGAGGCCCTCCGGTCTCCCCCCCACAGACACTTGGAACCCAAAGGAGGGCTGGCCGCCAGCTCGCTACGTTTTCTTTGCTTCTCTTTGTTTTGCCTTGCTCCGCTTTGCTTTGCTCTTGCTGGCACAGTTTTGCTTTTCCATACCTCCTTTCCTCTGCTGTTCTTGCCCCGGCTTTGCCTCACGTTGTTTTGCTTTTGCTTTCCTTAAAATGCTTTGCTTTTCCTTGTGCTACGTTCCTTTGCTCTGCGTTGACTTGCTCAGCCTTCCCTTCCCTGGCCATGCTTTCCTTGGTTTACCTTTGGTTTACAGACCTGGCACTGCTTTGCTTTTCCTATCCGTGCTGTGCTTTGCCTTGCCTCGCCTCAAACTGCCTTGCTTTCCTTTGTTTGCTTTGTCTTCCCTGGTTATGCTTTGCTTTTCCTGGTGCTACTTTCCTTTGTTCAGCTTTGCCTTCCTTGGCCGTGCTTTGTTTTGCTTTACGGGGCCATGCTTGCCTTTTTTTACCTTTGCTTTGCTCTCTTTTGCCTTCACCTGCTCCTGCTCTCACTTCCATTTTCAGGCCATGCTTACCTTTGTTTTGCTTTACTTTGTATTCCTGGCACTGCTTTGCTTTTCCTTTTGCTACTTTCTTTTGTTCTGCTTTGCCTTGCCTGGCCATGCTTTGCTTTGCTTTGCTTTGCCTTGCTTTGTATTCCTGGCATTGCTTTGCTTTTCCTTCTCTGCTCTGCTTAGCTTCTCTTAACCCTGCTCTGATTTGCCTTACCTCGAACTTTTTCGCTTTGTTGTGCTTTTTATTGCTGTTTTTTTTTTTTGTTTGTTTTATTTATTTATTTATTTATTTATTTATTTATTTTCACTTCTTTCTCTTTCCTGGCACTGCTTTGCTTTTCCTGGCGCTACTTTCCTTTGCTCAGCTTTGCCTTCCCTGGCCGTTCTTTGTTTTGCTTTATAGGGCCGTGCTTGCCTTTGTTTAGCTTCGCTCTGCTCTGCCTCGCCTTGCTATGTTTTGCCTTTTCTGGATATGCTTTGCATCTATTTCTTTTATTATCATTATTATTTATTTATTTATTTATTTTTCTTTAAATGTTCATTACATTCTTTTGTTTTCCTTTTGGACCTATCTGATGTGTTTTTACAGGCCGTGCTTTCCTTTTGCAGGCCCTGGTTGTCACTGCTTTTCCCTATGCCTAGCAGGGCTTTTCCTTAGCAGGGTTTTACTCTGTCTTGCTCAGCTTTTATCCGCATTGCTCTGCTCTCCTGTGCCGTGCTAGGCTTCTTTTGGAGACCGTCTCACTGATTTTGCTGCTGAGTCGGTTGGTAAATTTATGAACGCATAAACCGTCAGACACAGAACTTGGCCTCCCCGCAGCCCAGCCACTGTCCCCTCGGACCCAGCGCGTGGGGGCACTAGGCCTGGCCGCCCGACATGGTCCATACTTTGTCCCTAGCCATGCGGCGAGCCGCCAGGTGGGCCACACTGCTAGTTGTGTGTGTGAGGTTCTCAGAGACAGTAAGTAACTACATGATTCCCACAACTACGCTGGAAGAAATCCACAACAAACAACAACAACATGTATATAGATATATAAAACCAGCTAAAGCAAGACATGGTTCTTGCCGGCTGTCACAGTGGACTAGGAGCTGTGAAGAAGGCTGAGGAGGGGGCGATCAGGGTACAGCCACTATCCAAGTCTGGCTGCCACCCGTACACAAAATGGAGCCGTCCGGTCTCCCCACAACAGGCCCTTGGAACCCAAAGGAGGGCTGGCCGCCAGCTCGCTACGTTCACTCTGCTTCTCTTTGTTTTGCCTTGGTCTGCTTTGCTTTGCTCTTGCTGGCACAGTTTTGCTTTTCCATACCTCCTTTCCTCTGCTGTTCTTGCCTCAGATTGCTTTGCTTTTTCTCTCCTGGAAATGCTGTGTTGTTCCTTGTGCTACTTTGCTTTGCTTTGCTTTGCTTTGCTTTGCTTTGTTTTGCTTTTTCTTTCCTCAGCCTGCTACGTTTTTACTTGTGCGGTCATGCTTTATTTTTTATTTCTTTGCTTCGTATTCCTGTCAGTGCTTTGCTTTCCCTTCTCTGCTCTTCTGGACCTTTCTTAGCCTCGCTGTGCTTTGCTTTGCCTCAAAGTGCTTTCTTTCCTTGGCTTTCCCTTTCGTGGCACCGCTTTGTTTTTCCCTGTGCTCCTTTCCTTAGCTTTGCTGTCTTTATGAATGCATAAAGAAGTTCATGAAACTTGTTTCTGAACACACAGAAAAGTTAGCCGGCCCGCAGCCCGGCAGCTGTCCCCTCGGAGCTGGCGGGCACGGACAGGGATCTGGCTACCGGGCCAGGTCTATTTTGTTGCCCACCGTTGTCCGGAGAGCCAGCAGGTGGGCTCCGTTGCTATTCGTCTGGGGAGGGGTGTGGGTTGAGAACAACAATCAATAACTACTCGATTCCTAAAACGAAAGGGGGAAACAGACGGAGAAGACTATTATTATTCCTACTTCTACTATTTGTATTACGTTTTAATGATATTTATTTCTATTACTATTTAATACTTTTATTTCTAATAACTTTTTCGTAGTATATAATAATAGCATTATTGTTATTGTTGTTATTATTATTATTATTATTATTATTATTATTATTAATTTATATAACGATAAGCAGCTAAAGCAAAGCAGCCAGGCAGCCAGCCAAACTGAGTGGCACAGGTGGGGAGCCGTTCGCGGCCGAGCAGGAGCCTCTGACGTCAGAGCGAGAGCGAGAGGCGGCCCGAGGCAACCGGGGGCCGCTGCCACACCCTGGCCTTCTCAAACGCCCAGCTCCCCGTAAGCCAGCAACGGGCCCCTTTTCCTCTGGGGTGGGTGGGGGGTGCGATTTCGACTGACGCTAAGTTAACTCCGCATTTTGTTTTGGCAGCACCGTTTTGCTTTGCTTTGTGCTTTCCCTGGCCCTGCGTTGCTTCGCTTCGCTTTGTATTCAAGGTACTGCTTCGCTTTTCCTGGCCCTGTTTTACTTTGGATTTTCTCTTGCTGACCGTGCTTTGCTTTTCCTGGCCTCGCTTTGTTGCGTTTTGCTTGACTTTGTATTCGTGACACCGCTTTTCTTTCCCTGGACCTCCTTTGCTTTGGTTTTTCTCGCCCTTCTTTGCTTTGCTTTTGCTGGTCCTGCCTCGCTTTGTTTTGCTTGACGTTGTATTCAAGACACCGCTTTTCTTTTCCTGGACCTCTTTTGCTTTGGTTTTTCTCGCCTTTCTTTGTTTTGCTTTTGCTGGCCCTGCCTTGCTTTGTTTTGCTTGACGTTGTATTCAAGATACCGCTTTTCTTTCCCCCACCCCCCAGGAAATCCTTAGCTTAGTTTTTTTTTTGTTTGTTTGTTTTTCCCCACCCTTCTTTGTTTTGCTTTTGCTGGCCCTGCCTTGCTTTGCTTTGCTTTACTTTGTATTCGTGCCACCACTTTTCTTTTCCTGGACCTCTTCTGCTTTGGTTTTTCTTGCCCTGCTTGGCTTTGCTTTTCCTTTTGCCTCTTTCTTTTCCCTAGCAGGGCTTTGCTTTGTCTCGCTCTGCTTTGCGTTGCATTGCTCAGCTCTGCTTTGCCGTGCTAGGTAGGCTTCTTTGGCAGACCGTCGCACCGATTTGGGCGACGAGTCGATCGGTGTATTTATGAACGCATAAAGCCTCAGGCGCACACCGTGGCCTCCCTCCCCGCAGCCCGACGACTGTCCCCCGGGAGCTGGAGGGTGGCGACAGGAAGCCTGGCCACCCACCCAGCATGGTCTATTCCTCATCCCCCGCTGTCCGGCGAGCCGCCAGGTGGGTCCCGCTGCTGCTGTTCGTCTGGGGACGGGCTTGGGTGAGGTTTTTTAGGACGATAAGCGACATTACACGATTCCCAATGATTTGGGTTCGTTTTGCTTTGCTTTCCTTTTCCTCGCTTTACTTATCGTCGCTCTTCCCCGCTTTGCTTTTCCCGCACCTGCTTCGACATGCTTTCCTTAGAGCTGCATCTTTCTGGGGGGTTTTGGTTTGTATTCCCGGCACCGATTTCCTTTTCTTTGCTCTGCTTTGCCGTTCCTACTCCGCTTTGTTTTTTGCTCTTTTGATGCGTTTACACACACAGGAACGCTGGGTCACCTACTTCGGCCTCCCCACAGCCCGCCAACCGTCCCTTCGCAGCTGGCAGGTGGGGGTGCGGGGGTCGGCCACCCAGCCAAGTCTATTCCAGGACCCCCGCTGACTGGGGAGCCGCCACCTGAGCTCAACTGCCGTTTGCCTGAGGAGGCTGGGGGGGGGGGGGGGGGGGGGGGGTGAGGGGGAGCTGAGGACTAGGGGGGTGGGGGAGGTTTTGAAAGACGGTAAGGAATGACACGATTCCTGAAGCTACAGCGGAAAACAGGCAACAGAACTAACTAATAATAAACGTAAAGATAAGAGTAGTTATTTTGCAAAGCGGCTCAAGCAAAGCGGCCAGGCAGTCAGCCGCACTGAGCGGCACAGGTGGCGAGCCTCTGGCGGCCGAGCAAGAGCCTCTGACGTCAGAGCGAGCTGCGGCCCGAAGCAGCCGGGGTCCGGGGCCGCGCCCTCGCCTTCCCGACCGGCGCTGGCGCCCCGCCCCGCCCCGTCCACTGCAAAGGCTGCAAAGGGCGGAGGAGAGGGAGGGAGGGAGGGAGAAGTGGGGAGGGGGCGGAGGCGGCCATTGAAGTGCGTAGACGGCCGCTGTCAGATGCAGGCCGCCACGTCTACCCGTCCCTCCCACCCTCCGGGCCCCGTGGAGCGACCAGGTCTACTTCTCCCTCCTCCCCGCTCTCTCCCCCGCCCCCTCCCGCCTCGTGGAGCCACCAGGTCTACTTCTCCCTCCTCCTCCCCGCTCTCTCCCCCCCGCCCCCTCCCGCCCCGTGGAGCCACCAGGTCTACTTCTCCCTCCTCCTCCCCGCTCTGTCCCCCCGCCCCCTCCCGCCCCGTGGAGCCACCAGGTCTACTTCTCCCTCCTCCTCCCCGCTCTGTCCCCCCGCCCCCTCCCGCCCCGTGGAGCCACCAGGTCTACTTCTCCCTCCTCCTCCCCGCTCTGTCCCCCCGCCCCCTCCCGCCCCGTGGAGCCACCAGGTCTACTTCTCCCTCCTCCCAGCTCTGTCCCCCCGCCCCCTCCCGCCTCGTGGAGCCGTCAGGTCTACCCCGCCGTCACGGCCACTGCTCGAGAGCGGCCCGGCTGCCTCGTCTACACGGCCACACGCACGCATGCACAGACGGGCGCGTGCCCGCACGCTTCCCTCCGGCGGCCCGCCAGGTCCATCCACACGCCTCTCGCGTGCAGGGGAACGGCTGGGAGGCGCCATTCATTCGAATCGTTCACGCTTTTAAAAAGAAAAAGGGGAAAAAGAAAAACAAACACAAGCAGCAGCAGCAGCAGCAACAAGAAAGCACGGGTCCCGCTTGTCGGCGGGGAGACGAGAGGTCGTACAAAGCGTGCGGAGAAAGCGTTCGCTCAGACTCCGGCCGCCACCAGAGCCACTCGGAGCCCGCGGCAGACCGGCCGCCAGTTCCTCCCCTTTGCTTTGCTTTTGCCGGCCCTGCTTCGCTTTGCTTTTCGTGGAAGCGCTGAGTTTTGTTTGGCGTCGCGTTCGTGGCACTCGTTTGCTTTTCCTTCGTCTGCTCCGCCTCGCTCCGCTTTGCCGTTCCTCCTCCGCTTCGCTTTGCTTTTGCCGGCGCCGCTTGGCCTGGCTTTGGCTGGCGGCGCTCCGCCTTTCCGTTGCGCGCCTTCGCTTCGCCTCGTTTCGCACGGATCGCTGAGTGCAGTGACACACGCCCAGCCACGCAGAGTCGCACGGGTGGCTCGCAGGCGAGCCAGAGCCCCTGACGGCAGAGCGAGCGGCAGCCCGATGCAGCCAGGGGCCGCGCGCGGCCGCGCTCTCGGCTTCTCGAGCGGCGCCGGCTCGTCTCCCCCCCTCTCCCCCGCCCGTCGCGCCGCAGCCCCGCCGAGCCGTCGGGCGGGGGGGCGGCGGGAGGGGCAATCCTCCTAGCTCGTCGCCGGCCGCTCCGCTCCGCTCCGCTCGGCGGGAAGCCGGCGCCACACATAGGCGAGAGGGGTCCGCATTATTCCGGGCACGGAGCTTCAAGCCGGCTGGTCGTCAGGCTCCCGCCGAGCCCGTGTCCCGGCCGGCGGGCAGCTAGATGGCGCGGGAGGGAGCAGAGCGACGAGCTCGCGCTCGCCTCCAGCGTTTTTCTCCCCGGGCGGGCCCCGTCCGGGGCCCCCGCAAAGGCGGGCAGGCGGGAGCTGCCTCGCCTCCTGCGACGCTCGGCTCCGCGGCCGGGGCGGATCGGGCTCGGAGTCGGCTTCGGGCTTGCGCTTCGGCTCGGGCTCGCGGGCGAGCGAGGGCAGAGGCTGTCCGCCGCCCGCAGCCCCGTCCGTCTACACGGCGCTTCCCCGCCTCGCGGCGATCTTGAGCTCTGCCCTGCTTCTCGGCCGGCTGCTGGGGAAGAGCGGCGTGGCAACGGGGAGAAGGGGGGAAGGGAGGGAACGAGAAGAGGTGTATTTGTGAATGAATGAATGAATGAATGAATGAATGAATGAATGAATGAATGAATGAATGAATGAATGAGTGAGTGAGTGAGTGCATGAGTGCATGAATGAGTGAGTGAATGAATCAAGGAATCGATGGATCGATCGTTCAGCCAACGAATCGATGAAGAAAGGAATGAGAAAGCAGAAGGGAAGCAAAAAGAAGGGCGGGGGAAGAAAGCGAAGGGCTCCAGAAAAGCGCGTAGGCAGCCGCCGTTAGCTGACGGCCGCCAGCTCTACGG
The DNA here is from genome assembly GCF_964211825.1 of Aythya ferina. Taxonomy (NCBI): domain Eukaryota; kingdom Metazoa; phylum Chordata; class Aves; order Anseriformes; family Anatidae; genus Aythya; species Aythya ferina. The sequence goes on from NW_028180886.1 coordinate 29,566, forward strand.
TCCTCGTCGTGCTGAAGTGGACAGGTGAATCCCCTCCCCTCTTCCTCCCCCTTCCCCTCCCAGCCCCGATCCGCCAGGTGTAGCGTGGCGTCAAGGCGAGGAGCCGAAGCGGCACAGCCCGTTGGCGAGCAGGCGAGCCCGTGTGCCGGCTGTAAGCGGGACAGAGGCGCGAGCGTCCCTCGGACTGCCGTGCAGAGCGTAGCCGGGAGGCGGAGGCACGCTTCGCTCCGACGGACCGCCAGGTCTACCATTCGCCGGAAAATGCCGCCCCCCGAAGGGCCGCCAGGTCTACCCAGCAATCGGGGGGGGGGGGGGGGGGGGGGCGGGGGGAAGCTCGTCTGCCGGGGGCGCCCGGGAGCGGCCTCGGCCGGGCCGCAAGGTCTACCCAGCAATGGGGAAATGCACGGGGCGCCTCCGAGGGGCATGGGACAGGCCGCCAGGTCTACCATCCTTCGGGAAAAGGGTGCCCGTCTGCAGGGGGCGCTTGGGACCGGCCTCGCGGCGATCTTGAGCTCTGCCCTGCTTCTCGGCCGGCTGCTGGGGAAGAGCGGCGTGGCAACGGGGAGAAGGGGGGAAGGGAGGGAACGAGAAGACGTGTATTTGTGAATGAATGAATGAATGAATGAATGAATGAATGAATGAATGAATGAATGAATGAATGAATGAATGAATGCATGAATGAATGAATGAATGAATGAGTGAGTGAGTGAGTG
>NW_028180885.1:0-30231 GCF_964211825.1 Aythya ferina
TCTCGTTGGTCATCGTGTTGGAAAAGGGTAAATTGTGGTTTTTGGAGAACATCAGGTAGGTTTAGGGTGTCTTTGGGGTGGATCTATGGTTTTGGGGGATTTTCTTCCAGTTTTGGGCGTGATGCCGTTCTTGTTTGGGGTGTTTTTGACGTGTTTTGGTGTCTCCATTAGGTTTTGTTGGGTTCTTGTTTGTCATTATGTTAAATAGGTGTGGATTGTGGTTTTTGGAGAACATCAGGTAGGTTTAGGGTGGTTTTGGGGTGGATCTATGGTTTTGGGGGATTTTCTTCCAGTTTTGGGGGTGATGCCGTTCTTGTTTGGGGTGTTTTTGACGTTTTTTGGGATCTCTGTTGGGTTCTGTTGGGTTCTCGTTGGTCATCGTGTTGGAAAAGGGTAAATTGTGGTTTTTGGAGAACATCAGGTAGGTTTAGGGTGTCTTTGGGGTGGATCTATGGTTTTGGGGGATTTTCTTCCAGTTTTGGGGGTGATGCCGTTCTTGTTTGGGGTGTTTTTGACGTTTTTTGGGGTCTCCGTTGGGTTTTGTTGGGTTCTTGTTTGTCATTATGTTAAATAGGTGTGGATTGTGGGTTTTGGAGAACTTCAGGTAGGTTTAGGGGGAGTTTTCGCGTGGATTCATGGTATTTGGGGTTTTCTTCTTTTTGGGGGAGTGATCCTCTCCTTTCTTCGGGTGATTTTGAAGTGTTTTGTGGTTTCCGTTGCGTTTCGTTGAATTCCTAATGTGTTTTATGGTGGTTTGGAGTGTGCTTTGGGATTAGGAGAACATCAGGTAGGTTTAGGGTGTCTTTGGGGTGGATCTATGGTATTTGGGGTTTTCTTCTATTTTTTGGCGTGATCCTGTTCTTTTTTGGGGTGTATTTGAAGTGTTTTGGGGTCTCCGTTGGGTTTTGTTTGGTTCTCGTTGGTCATCATGGTGGAAAAGGGTAAATTGTGGGTTTTGGAGAAGATCAGGTAGGTTTAGGGTGGTTTTGGGGTGGATCTATGGTTTTGGTGTATTTTCTTCCAGTTTTGGTGGTGATCCTTTTCTTGTTTGGGGTGTTTTTGACGTGTTTTGGGGTCTCCATTAGGTTTTGTTGGGTTCTTGTTTGTCATTATGTTAAATAGGAGTGGATTGTGGGTTTTGGAGAACATCAGGTAGGTTTAGGGTGTCTTTGGGGTGGATCTATGGTTTTGGGGGATTTTCTTCCAGTTTTGGTGGTGATGCCGTTCTTGTTTGGGGTGTTTTTGACGTTTTTTGGGATCTCTGTTGGGTTCTGTTGGGTTCTCGTTGGTCATCGTGTTGGAAAAGGGTAAATTGTGGTTTTTGGAGAACATCAGGTAGTTTTAGGGTGTCTTTGGGGTGGATCTATGGTTTTGGGGGATTTTCTTCCAGTTTTGGTGGTGATGCCGTTCTTGTTTGGGGTGTTTTTGACGGTTTTTGGGGTCTCTGTTGGGTTCTGTTGGGTTCTCGTTGGTCATCGTGTTGGAAAAGGGTAAATTGTGGTTTTTGGAGAACATCAGGTAGGTTTAGGGTGTCTTTGGGGTGGATCTATGGTTTTGGGGGATTTTCTTCCAGTTTTGGTGGTGATGCCGTTCTTGTTTGGGGTGTTTTTGACGTTTTTTGGGGTCTCTGTTGGGTTCTGTTGGGTTCTCGTTGGTCATCGTGTTGGAAAAGGGTAAATTGTGGTTTTTGGAGAACATCAGGTAGGTTTAGGGTGTCTTTGGGGTGGATCTATGGTTTTGGCGTATTTTCTTCCAGTTTTGGGGGTGATGCCGATATTTTTTGTGGTGTTTTTGACGTGTTTTGGGGTCTCCATTAGGTTTTGTTGGGTTCTTGTTTGTCATTATGTTAAATAGGAGTGGATTGTGGGTTTTGGAGAACATCAGGTAGGTTTAGGGTGTCTTTGGGGTGGATCTATGGTTTTGGGGGATTTTCTTCCAGTTTTGGTGGTGATGCCGTTCTTGTTTGGGGTGTTTTTGACGTTTTTTGGGGTCTCTGTTGGGTTCTGTTGGGTTCTCGTTGGTCATCGTGTTGGAAAAGGGTAAATTGTGGTTTTTGGAGAACATCAGGTAGGTTTAGGGTGTCTTTGGGGTGGATCTATGGTTTTGGCGTATTTTCTTACAGTTTTGGGGGTGATGCCGATATTTTTTGTGGTGTTTTTGACGTGTTTTGGGGTCTCCATTAGGGTTTGTTGGGTTCTTGTTTGTCATTATGTTAAATAGGAGTGGATTGTGGGTTTTGGAGAATATCAGGTAGGTTTAGGGTGGTTTTGGGGTGGATCTATGGTTTTGGGGGATTTTCTTCCAGTTTTGGTGGTGATGCCGTTCTTGTTTGGGGTGTTTTTGACGTTTTTTGGGGTCTCCGTTGGGTTCTGTTGGGTTCTCGTTGGTTATCATGGTGGAAAAGGGTAAATTGTGGGTTTTGGAGAACATCAGGTAGGTTTAGGGTGGTTTTGGGGTGGATCTATGGTTTTGGCGTATTTTCTTCCAGTTTTGGGGGTGATGCTGATATTTTTTGTGGTGTTTTTGACGTGTTTTGGGGTCTCCATTAGGTTTTGTTGGGTTCTTGTTTGTCATTATGTTAAATAGGAGTGGATTGTGGGTTTTGGAGAACATCAGGTAGTTTTAGGGTGGTTTTGGGGTGGATCTATGGTTTTGGGGGATTTTCTTCCAGTTTTGGTGGTGATGCCGTTCTTGTTTGGGGTGTTTTTGACGTTTTTTGGGGTCTCTGTTGGGTTCTGTTGGGTTCTCGTTGGTCATCGTGTTGGAAAAGGGTAAATTGTGGGTTTTGGAGAACATCAGGTAGGTTTAGGGTGTCTTTGGGGTGGATCTATGGTTTTGGCGTATTTTCTTCCAGTTTTGGGGGTGATGCCGATATTTTTTGTGGTGTTTTTGACGTGTTTTGGGGTCTCCATTAGGTTTTGTTGGGTTCTTGTTTGTCATTATGTTAAATAGGAGTGGATTGTGGTTTTTGGAGAACATCAGGTAGTTTTAGGGTGGTTTTGGGGTGGATCTATGGTTTTGGGGGATTTTCTTCCAGTTTTGGTGGTGATGCCGTTCTTGTTTGGGGTGTTTTTGACGTTTTTTGGGGTCTCTGTTGGGTTCTGTTGGGTTCTCGTTGGTCATCGTGTTGGAAAAGGGTAAATTGTGGTTTTTGGAGAACATCAGGTAGGTTTAGGGTGTCTTTGGGGTGGATCTATGGTTTTGGGGGATTTTCTTCCAGTTTTGGGGGTGATGCTGATATTTTTTGTGGTGTTTTTGACGTGTTTTGTGGTCTCCATTAGGTTTTGTTGGGTTCTTGTTTGTCATTATGTTAAATAGGAGTGGATTGTGGGTTTTGGAGAACATCAGGTAGTTTTAGGGTGGTTTTGGGGTGGATCTATGGTTTTGGGGGATTTTCTTCCAGTTTTGGTGGTGATGCCGTTCTTGTTTGGGGTGTTTTTGACGTTTTTTGGGGTCTCTGTTGGGTTCTGTTGGGTTCTCGTTGGTCATCGTGTTGGAAAAGGGTAAATTGTGGGTTTTGGAGAACATCAGGTAGGTTTAGGGTGTCTTTGGGGTGGATCTATGGTTTTGGGGGATTTTCTTCCAGTTTTGGGCGTGATGCCGTTCTTGTTTGGGGTGTTTTTGACGTGTTTTGGTGTCTCCATTAGGTTTTGTTGGGTTCTTGTTTGTCATTATGTTAAATAGGTGTGGATTGTGGTTTTTGGAGAACATCAGGTAGGTTTAGGGTGGTTTTGGGGTGGATCTATGGTTTTGGGGGATTTTCTTCCAGTTTTGGGGGTGATGCCGTTCTTGTTTGGGGTGTTTTTGACGTTTTTTGGGATCTCTGTTGGGTTCTGTTGGGTTCTCGTTGGTCATCGTGTTGGAAAAGGGTAAATTGTGGTTTTTGGAGAACATCAGGTAGGTTTAGGGTGTCTTTGGGGTGGATCTATGGTTTTGGGGGATTTTCTTCCAGTTTTGGGGGTGATGCCGTTCTTGTTTGGGGTGTTTTTGACGTTTTTTGGGGTCTCCGTTGGGTTTTGTTGGGTTCTTGTTTGTCATTATGTTAAATAGGTGTGGATTGTGGGTTTTGGAGAACTTCAGGTAGGTTTAGGGGGAGTTTTCGCGTGGATTCATGGTATTTGGGGTTTTCTTCTTTTTGGGGGAGTGATCCTCTCCTTTCTTCGGGTGATTTTGAAGTGTTTTGTGGTTTCCGTTGCGTTTCGTTGAATTCCTAATGTGTTTTATGGTGGTTTGGAGTGTGCTTTGGGATTAGGAGAACATCAGGTAGGTTTAGGGTGTCTTTGGGGTGGATCTATGGTATTTGGGGTTTTCTTCTATTTTTTGGCGTGATCCTGTTCTTTTTTGGGGTGTATTTGAAGTGTTTTGGGGTCTCCGTTGGGTTTTGTTTGGTTCTCGTTGGTCATCATGGTGGAAAAGGGTAAATTGTGGGTTTTGGAGAAGATCAGGTAGGTTTAGGGTGGTTTTGGGGTGGATCTATGGTTTTGGTGTATTTTCTTCCAGTTTTGGTGGTGATCCTTTTCTTGTTTGGGGTGTTTTTGACGTGTTTTGGGGTCTCCATTAGGTTTTGTTGGGTTCTTGTTTGTCATTATGTTAAATAGGAGTGGATTGTGGGTTTTGGAGAACATCAGGTAGGTTTAGGGTGTCTTTGGGGTGGATCTATGGTTTTGGGGGATTTTCTTCCAGTTTTGGTGGTGATGCCGTTCTTGTTTGGGGTGTTTTTGACGTTTTTTGGGATCTCTGTTGGGTTCTGTTGGGTTCTCGTTGGTCATCCTGTTGGAAAAGGGTAAATTGTGGTTTTTGGAGAACATCAGGTAGTTTTAGGGTGTCTTTGGGGTGGATCTATGGTTTTGGGGGATTTTCTTCCAGTTTTGGTGGTGATGCCGTTCTTGTTTGGGGTGTTTTTGACGGTTTTTGGGGTCTCTGTTGGGTTCTGTTGGGTTCTCGTTGGTCATCGTGTTGGAAAAGGGTAAATTGTGGTTTTTGGAGAACATCAGGTAGGTTTAGGGTGTCTTTGGGGTGGATCTATGGTTTTGGGGGATTTTCTTCCAGTTTTGGTGGTGATGCCGTTCTTGTTTGGGGTGTTTTTGACGGTTTTTGGGGTCTCTGTTGGGTTCTGTTGGGTTCTCGTTGGTCATCGTGTTGGAAAAGGGTAAATTGTGGTTTTTGGAGAACATCAGGTAGGTTTAGGGTGTCTTTGGGGTGGATCTATGGTTTTGGCGTATTTTCTTCCAGTTTTGGGGGTGATGCCGATATTTTTTGTGGTGTTTTTGACGTGTTTTGGGGTCTCCATTAGGTTTTGTTGGGTTCTTGTTTGTCATTATGTTAAATAGGAGTGGATTGTGGGTTTTGGAGAACATCAGGTAGTTTTAGGGTGTCTTTGGGGTGGATCTATGGTTTTGGGGGATTTTCTTCCAGTTTTGGGGGTGATGCCGTTCTTGTTTGGGGTGTTTTTGACGTTTTTTGGGGTCTCTGTTGGGTTCTGTTGGGTTCTCGTTGGTCATCGTGTTGGAAAAGGGTAAATTGTGGGTTTTGGAGAACATCAGGTAGGTTTAGGGTGTCTTTGGGGTGGATCTATGGTTTTGGGGGATTTTCTTCCAGTTTTGGGGGTGATGCCGTTCTTGTTTGGGGTGTTTTTGAAGTTTTTTGGGGTCTCTATTGGGTTCTGTTGGGTTCTCGTTGGTCATCGTGTTGTAAAAGTGTAAATTGTGGTTTTTTGAGAACATCAGGTAGGTTTAGGGTGTCTTTGGGGTGGATCTATGGTTTTGGGGGATTTTCTTCCAGTTTTGGTGGTGATGCCGTTCTTGTTTGGGGTGTTTTTGACGTTTTTTGGGGTCTCCGTTGGGTTTTGTTGGGTTCTCGTTGGTTATCATGGTGAAAAAGGGTAAATTGTGGTTTTTGGAGAACATCAGGTAGGTTTAGGGTGGTTTTGGGGTGGATCTATGGTTTTGGCGTATTTTCTTCCAGTTTTGGGGGTGATGCCGTTCTTGTTTGGGGTGTTTTTGACGTGTTTTGGTGTCTCCATTAGGTTTTGTTGGGTTCTTGTTTGTCATTATGTTAAATAGGAGTGGATTGTGGGTTTTGGAGAACATCAGGTAGGTTTAGGGTGTCTTTGGGGTGGATCTATGGTTTTGGGGGATTTTCTTCCAGTTTTGGTGGTGATGCCGTTCTTGTTTGGGGTGTTTTTGACGTTTTTTGGGGTCTCTGTTGGGTTCTGTTGGGTTCTCGTTGGTCATCGTGTTGGAAAAGGGTAAATTGTGGTTTTTGGAGAACATCAGGTAGGTTTAGGGTGTCTTTGGGGTGGATCTATGGTTTTGGCGTATTTTCTTCCAGTTTTGGGGGTGATGCCGATATTTTTTGTGGTGTTTTTGACGTGTTTTGGGGTCTCCATTAGGTTTTGTTGGGTTCTTGTTTGTCATTATGTTAAATAGGAGTGGATTGTGGTTTTTGGAGAACATCAGGTAGTTTTAGGGTGGTTTTGGGGTGGATCTATGGTTTTGGGGGATTTTCTTCCAGTTTTGGTGGTGATGCCGTTCTTGTTTGGGGTGTTTTTGACGTTTTTTGGGGTCTCTGTTGGGTTCTGTTGGGTTCTCGTTGGTCATCGTGTTGGAAAAGTGTAAATTGTGGGTTTTGGAGAACATCAGGTAGGTTTAGGGTGTCTTTGGGGTGGATCTATGGTTTTGGCGTATTTTCTTCCAGTTTTGGGGGTGATGCCGATATTTTTTGTGGTGTTTTTGACGTGTTTTGGTGTCTCCATTAGGTTTTGTTGGGTTCTTGTTTGTCATTATGTTAAATAGGAGTGGATTGTGGTTTTTGGAGAACATCAGGTAGTTTTAGGGTGGTTTTGGGGTGGATCTATGGTTTTGGGGGATTTTCTTCCAGTTTTGGTGGTGATGCCGTTCTTGTTTGGGGTGTTTTTGACGTTTTTTGGGGTCTCTGTTGGGTTCTGTTGGGTTCTCGTTGGTCATCGTGTTGGAAAAGGGTAAATTGTGGTTTTTGGAGAACATCAGGTAGGTTTAGGGTGTCTTTGGGGTGGATCTATGGTTTTGGGGGATTTTCTTCCAGTTTTGGTGGTGATGCCGTTCTTGTTTGGGGTGTTTTTGACGTTTTTTGGGGTCTCTGTTGGGTTCTGTTGGGTTCTCGTTGGTTATCATGGTGGAAAAGGGTAAATTGTGGGTTTTGGAGAACATCAGGTAGGTTTAGGGTGGTTTTGGGGTGGATCTATGGTTTTGGCGTATTTTCTTCCAGTTTTGGGGGTGATGCCGATATTTTTTGTGGTGTTTTTGACGTGTTTTGGTGTCTCCATTAGGTTTTGTTGGGTTCTTGTTTGTCATTATGTTAAATAGGAGTGGATTGTGGTTTTTGGAGAACATCAGGTAGTTTTAGGGTGGTTTTGGGTGGATCTATGGTTTTGGGGGATTTTCTTCCAGTTTTGGTGGTGATGCCGTTCTTGTTTGGGGTGTTTTTGACGTTTTTTGGGGTCTCTGTTGGGTTCTGTTGGGTTCTCGTTGGTCATCGTGTTGGAAAAGGGTAAATTGTGGTTTTTGGAGAACATCAGGTAGGTTTAGGGTGTCTTTGGGGTGGATCTATGGTTTTGGGGGATTTTCTTCCAGTTTTGGTGGTGATGCCGTTCTTGTTTGGGGTGTTTTTGACGTTTTTTGGGGTCTCTGTTGGGTTCTGTTGGGTTCTCGTTGGTTATCATGGTGGAAAAGGGTAAATTGTGGGTTTTGGAGAACATCAGGTAGGTTTAGGGTGGTTTTGGGGTGGATCTATGGTTTTGGGGGATTTTCTTCCAGTTTTGGGGGTGATGCTGATATTTTTTGTGGTGTTTTTGACGTGTTTTGGGGTCTCCATTAGGTTTTGTTGGGTTCTTGTTTGTCATTATGTTAAATAGGAGTGGATTGTGGGTTTTGGAGAACATCAGGTAGTTTTAGGGTGGTTTTGGGGTGGATCTATGGTTTTGGGGGATTTTCTTCCAGTTTTGGTGGTGATGCCGTTCTTGTTTGGGGTGTTTTTGACGTTTTTTGGGGTCTCTGTTGGGTTCTGTTGGGTTCTCGTTGGTCATCGTGTTGGAAAAGGGTAAATTGTGGGTTTTGGAGAACATCAGGTAGGTTTAGGGTGTCTTTGGGGTGGATCTATGGTTTTGGGGGATTTTCTTCCAGTTTTGGGCGTGATGCCGTTCTTGTTTGGGGTGTTTTTGACGTGTTTTGGTGTCTCCATTAGGTTTTGTTGGGTTCTTGTTTGTCATTATGTTAAATAGGTGTGGATTGTGGGTTTTGGAGAACTTCAGGTAGGTTTAGGGGGAGTTTTCGCGTGGATTCATGGTATTTGGGGTTTTCTTCTTTTTGGGGGAGTGATCCTCTCCTTTCTTCGGGTGATTTTGAAGTGTTTTGTGGTTTCCGTTGCGTTTCGTTGAATTCCTAATGTGTTTTATGGTGGTTTGGAGTGTGCTTTGGGATTAGGAGAACATCAGGTAGGTTTAGGGTGTCTTTGGGGTGGATCTATGGTATTTGGGGTTTTCTTCTATTTTTTGGCGTGATCCTGTTCTTTTTTGGGGTGTATTTGAAGTGTTTTGGGGTCTCCGTTGGGTTTTGTTTGGTTCTCGTTGGTCATCATGGTGGAAAAGGGTAAATTTTGGGTTTTGGAGAAGATCAGGTAGGTTTAGGGTGGTTTTGGGGTGGATCTATGGTTTTGGTGTATTTTCTTCCAGTTTTGGTGGTGATGCCGTTCTTGTTTGGGGTGTTTTTGACGTGTTTTGGGGTCTCCATTAGGTTTTGTTGGGTTCTTGTTTGTCATTATGTTAAATAGGAGTGGATTGTGGGTTTTGGAGAACATCAGGTAGGTTTAGGGTGTCTTTGGGGTGGATCTATGGTTTTGGGGGATTTTCTTCCAGTTTTGGGGTGATGCCGTTCTTGTTTGGGGTGTTTTTGACGTTTTTTGGGGTCTCCGTTGGGTTTTGTTGGGTTCTTGTTTGTCATTATGTTAAATAGGTGTGGATTGTGGGTTTTGGAGAACTTCAGGTAGGTTTAGGGGAGTTTTCGCGTGGATTCATGGTATTTGGGGTTTTCTTCTTTTTGGGGGAGTGATCCTCTCCTTTCTACGGGTGATTTTGAAGTGTTTTGTGGTTTCCGTTGCGTTTCGTTGAATTCCTAATGTGTTTTATGGTGGTTTGGAGTGTGCTTTGGGATTAGGAGAACATCAGGTAGGTTTAGGGTGTCTTTGGGGTGGATCTATGGTATTTGGGGTTTTCTTCTATTTTTTGGCGTGATCCTGTTCTTTTTTGGGGTGTATTTGAAGTGTTTTGGGGTCTCCGTTGGGTTTTGTTTGGTTCTCGTTGGTCATCATGGTGGAAAAGGGTAAATTTTGGGTTTTGGAGAAGATCAGGTAGGTTTAGGGTGGTTTTGGGGTGGATCTATGGTTTTGGTGTATTTTCTTCCAGTTTTGGTGGTGATGCCGTTCTTGTTTGGGGTGTTTTTGACGTGTTTTGGGGTCTCCATTAGGTTTTGTTGGGTTCTTGTTTGTCATTATGTTAAATAGGAGTGGATTGTGGGTTTTGGAGAACATCAGGTAGGTTTAGGGTGTCTTTGGGGTGGATCTATGGTTTTGGGGGATTTTCTTCCAGTTTTGGTGGTGATGCCGTTCTTGTTTGGGGTGTTTTTGACGTTTTTTGGGGTCTCTGTTGGGTTCTGTTGGGTTCTCGTTGGTCATCGTGTTGGAAAAGTGTAAATTGTGGGTTTTGGAGAACATCAGGTAGGTTTAGGGTGTCTTTGGGGTGGATCTATGGTTTTGGGGGATTTTCTTCCAGTTTTGGTGGTGATGCCGTTCTTGTTTGGGGTGTTTTTGACGTTTTTTGGGGTCTCTGTTGGGTTCTGTTGGGTTCTCGTTGGTCATCGTGTTGGAAAAGGGTAAATTGTGGTTTTTGGAGAACATCAGGTAGGTTTAGGGTGTCTTTGGGGTGGATCTATGGTTTTGGGGGATTTTCTTCCAGTTTTGGTGGTGATGCCGATATTTTTTGGGGTGTTTTTGACGTGTTTTGGGGTCTCCATTAGGTTTTGTTGGGTTCTTGTTTGTCATTATGTTAAATAGGAGTGGATTGTGGTTTTTGGAGAACATCAGGTAGTTTTAGGGTGGTTTTGGGGTGGATCTATGGTTTTGGGGGATTTTCTTCCAGTTTTGGGGGTGATGCCGTTCTTGTTTGGGGTGTTTTTGACGTTTTTTGGGGTCTCTGTTGGGTTCTGTTGGGTTCTCGTTGGTCATCGTGTTGGAAAAGGGTAAATTGTGGTTTTTGGAGAACATCAGGTAGGTTTAGGGTGTCTTTGGGGTGGATCTATGGTTTTGGGGGGATTTTCTTCCAGTTTTGGTGGTGATGCCGTTCTTGTTTGGGGTGTTTTTGACGTGTTTTGGGGTCTCCGTTGGGTTTTGTTGGGTTCTTGTTTGTCATTATGTTAAATAGGTGTGGATTGTGGGTTTTGGAGAACTTCAGGTAGGTTTAGGGGGAGTTTTCGCGTGGATTCATGGTATTTGGGGTTTTCTTCTTTTTGGGGGAGTGATCCTCTCCTTTCTACGGGTGATTTTGAAGTGTTTTGTGGTTTCCGTTGCGTTTCGTTGAATTCCTAATGTGTTTTATGGTGGTTTGGAGTGTGCTTTGGGATTAGGAGAACATCAGGTAGGTTTAGGGTGTCTTTGGGGTGGATCTATGGTATTTGGGGTTTTCTTCTATTTTTGGCGTGATCCTGTTCTTTTTTGGGGTGTATTTGAAGTGTTTTGGGTCTCCGTTGGGTTTTGTTTGGTTCTCGTTGGTCATCATGGTGGAAAAGGGTAAATTGTGGGTTTTGGAGAACATCAGGTAGTTTTAGGGTGGTTTTGGTGTGGATCTATGGTTTTGGGGGATTTTCTTCCAGTTTTGGGGGTGATGCCGATATTTTTTGGGGTGTTTTTGACGTGTTTTGGTGTCTCCATTAGGTTTTGTTGGGTTCTTGTTTGTCATTATGTTAAATAGGTGTGGATTGTGGTTTTTGGAGAACATCAGGTAGGTTTAGGGTGTCTTTGGGGTGGATCTATGGTTTTGGCGTATTTTCTTCCAGTTTTGGTGGTGATGCCGTTCTTGTTTGGGGTGTTTTTGACGTTTTTTGGGGTCTCTGTTGGGTTCTGTTGGGTTCTCGTTGGTCATCGTGTTGGAAAAGGGTAAATTGTGGTTTTTGGAGAACATCAGGTAGGTTTAGGGTGTCTTTGGGGTGGATCTATGGTTTTGGCGTATTTTCTTCCAGTTTTGGGGGTGATGCCGATATTTTTTGGGGTGTTTTTGACGTGTTTTGGGGTCTCCATTAGGTTTTGTTGGGTTCTTGTTTGTCATTATGTTAAATAGGAGTGGATTGTGGGTTTTGGAGAACATCAGGTAGGTTTAGGTTGTCTTTGGGGTGGATCTATGGTTTTGGCGTATTTTCTTCCAGTTTTGGGGGTGATGCCGATATTTTTTGGGGTGTTTTTTTCGTGTTTTGGGGTCTCCATTAGGGTTTGTTGGGTTCTTGTTTGTCATTATGTTAAATAGGAGTGGATTGTGGGTTTTGGAGAACATCAGGTAGGTTTAGGGTGGTTTTGGGGTGGATCTATGGTTTTGGGGGATTTTCTTCCAGTTTTGGGGGTGATGCCGTTCTTGTTTGGGGTGTTTTTGACGTTTTTTGGGGTCTCTGTTGGGTTCTGTTGGGTTCTCGTTGGTCATCGTGTTGGAAAAGGGTAAATTGTGGTTTTTGGAGAACATCAGGTAGGTTTAGGGTGTCTTTGGGGTGGATCTATGGTTTTGGGGGATTTTCTTCCAGTTTTGGTGGTGATGCCGTTCTTGTTTGGGGTGTTTTTGAAGTTTTTTGGGGTCTCTGTTTGGTTCTGTTGGGTTCTCGTTGGTCATCGTGTTGTAAAAGTGTAAATTGTGGTTTTTTGAGAACATCAGGTAGGTTTAGGGTGTCTTTGGGGTGGATCTATGGTTTTGGGGGATTTTCTTCCAGTTTTGGTGGTGATGCCGTTCTTGTTTGGGGTGTTTTTGACGTTTTTTGGGGTCTCTGTTGGGTTCTGTTGGGTTCTCGTTGGTCATCGTGTTGGAAAAGGGTGAATTGTGGTTTTTGGAGAACATCAGGTAGGTTTAGGGTGTCTTTGGGGTGGATCTATGGTTTTGGCGTATTTTCTTCCAGTTTTGGGGGTGATGCCGATATTTTTTGTGGTGTTTTTTACGTGTTTTGGGGTCTCCATTAGGTTTTGTTGAGTTCTTGTTTGTCATTATGTTAAATAGGAGTGGATTGTGGGTTTTGGAGAACATCAGGTAGTTTTAGGGTGGTTTTGGGGTGGATCTATGGTTTTGGGGGATTTTCTTCCAGTTTTGGTGGTGATGCCGTTCTTGTTTGGGGTGTTTTTGACGTTTTTGGGGTCTCCGTTGGGTTTTGTTGGGTTCTCGTTGGTTATCATGGTGGAAAAGGGTAAATTGTGGGTTTTGGAGAACATCAGGTAGGTTTAGGGTGGTTTTGGGGTGGATCTATGGTTTTGGCGTATTTTCTTCCAGTTTTGGGGGTGATGCCGATATTTTTTGTGGTGTTTTTGACGTGTTTGGGGTCTCCATTAGGTTTTGTTGGGTTCTTGTTTGTCATTATGTTAAATAGGAGTGGATTGTGGGTTTTGGAGAACATCAGGTAGTTTTAGGGTGGTTTTGGGGTGGATCTATGGTTTTGGGGGATTTTCTTCCAGTTTTGGTGGTGATGCCGTTCTTGTTTGGGGTGTTTTTGACGTTTTTTGGGGTCTCTGTTGGGTTCTGTTGGGTTCTCGTTGGTCATCGTGTTGGAAAAGGGTAAATTGTGGGTTTGGAGAACATCAGGTAGGTTTAGGGTGTCTTTGGGGTGGATCTATGGTTTTGGGGGATTTTCTTCCAGTTTTGGGGGTGATGCCGTTCTTGTTTGGGGTGTTTTTGAAGTTTTTTGGGGTCTCTGTTGGGTTCTGTTGGGTTCTCGTTGGTCATCCTGTTGGAAAAGGGTAAATTGTGGTTTTTGGAGAACATCAGGTAGGTTTAGGGTGTCTTTGGGGTGGATCTATGGTTTTGGGGGATTTTCTTCCAGTTTTGGTGGTGATGCCGTTCTTGTTTGGGGTGTTTTTGACGTTTTTTGGGGTCTCTGTTGGGTTCTGTTGGGTTCTCGTTGGTCATCGTGTTGGAAAAGGGTAAATTGTGGTTTTTGGAGAACATCAGGTAGGTTTAGGGTGTCTTTGGGGTGGATCTATGGTTTTGGCGTATTTTCTTCCAGTTTTGGGGGTGATGCCGATATTTTTTGGGGTGTTTTTGACGTGTTTTGGGGTCTCCATTAGGTTTTGTTGGGTTCTTGTTTGTCATTATGTTAAATAGGAGTGGATTGTGGGTTTTGGAGAACATCAGGTAGTTTTAGGGTGGTTTTGGGGTGGATCTATGGTTTTGGGGGATTTTCTTCCAGTTTTGGTGGTGATGCCGTTCTTGTTTGGGGTGTTTTTGACGTTTTTTGGGGTCTCTGTTGGGTTCTGTTGGGTTCTCGTTGGTCATCGTGTTGGAAAAGGGTAAATTGTGGTTTTTGGAGAACATCAGGTAGGTTTAGGGTGTCTTTGGGGTGGATCTATGGTTTTGGGGGATTTTCTTCCAGTTTTGGGGTTGATGCCGTTCTTGTTTGGGGTGTTTTTGACGTTTTTTGGGGTCTCTGTTGGGTTCTGTTGGGTTCTCGTTGGTCATCGTGTTGGAAAAGGGTAAATTGTGGTTTTTGGAGAACATCAGGTAGGTTTAGGGTGTCTTTGGGGTGGATCTATGGTTTTGGGGGATTTTCTTCCAGTTTTGGTGGTGATGCCGTTCTTGTTTGGGGTGTTTTTGACGTTTTTTGGGGTCTCCGTTGGGTTTTGTTGGGTTCTCGTTGGTTATCATGGTGGAAAAGGGTAAATTGTGGGTTTTGGAGAACATCAGGTAGGTTTAGGGTGGTTTTCGGGTGGATCTATGGTTTTGGCGTATTTTCTTCCAGTTTTGGGGGTGATGCCGATATTTTTTGTGGGTTTTTTTGACGTGTTTTAGGGTCTCCATTAGGTTTTGTTGGGTTCTTGTTTGTCATTATGTTAAATAGGAGTGGATTGTGGGTTTTGGAGAACATCAGGTAGTTTTAGGGTGGTTTTGGGGTGGATCTATGGTTTTGGGGGATTTTCTTCCAGTTTTGGGGGTGATGCCGATATTTTTTGGGGTGTTTTTTACGTGTTTTGGGGTCTCCATTAGGTTTTGTTGGATTCTTGTTTGTCATTATGTTAAATAGGAGTGGATTGTGGATTTTGGAGAACATCAGGTAGTTTTAGGGTGGTTTTGGGGTGGATCTATGGTTTTGGGGGATTTTCTTCCAGTTTTGGTGGTGATCCTTTTCTTGTTTGGGGTGTTTTTGACGTGTTTTGGTGTCTCCATTAGGTTTTGTTGGGTTCTTGTTTGTCATTATGTTAAATAGGTGTGGATTGTGGGTTTTGGAGAACATCAGGTAGGTTTAGGGTGGTTTTGGGGTGGATCTATGGTTTTGGCGTATTTTCTTCCAGTTTTGGGGTGATGCCGTTCTTGTTTGGGGTGTTTTTGACGTTTTTTGGGGTCTCTGTTGGGTTCTGTTGGGGTTCTCGTTGGTCATCGTGTTGGAAAAGGGTAAATTGTGGGTTTTGGAGAAGATCAGGTAGGTGTAGGGTGTCTTTGGGGTGGATCTATGGTTATGGGGGATTTTCTTCCAGTTTTGGGGGTGATGCCATTCTTGTTTGGGGTATTTTTTAAGGTTTTTGTGGTCTCTGTTTGGTTTTGTTGGGTTCTCGTTGGTCATCGTGTTGTAAAAGTGTAAATTGTTGGTTTTTGGAGAACTTCAGGTAGGTTTAGGGGGAGTTTTCGCGTGGATTCATGGTATTTGGGGTTTTCTTCTTTTTGGGGGAGTGATCCTCTCCTTTCTTCGGGTGATTTTGAAGTGTTTTGTGGTTTCCGTTGTGTTTCGTTGAATTCCTAATGTGTTTTATGGTGGTTTGGAGTGTGCTTTGGGATTAGGAGAACATCAGGTAGGTTTAGGGTGTCTTTGGGGTGGATCTATGGTATTTGGGGTTTTCTTCTATTTTTTGGCGTGATCCTGTTCTTTTTTGGGGTGTATTTGAAGTGTTTTGGGGTCTCCGTTGGGTTTTGTTTGGTTCTCGTTGGCCATCATGGTGGAAAAGGGTAAATTGTGGGTTTTGGAGAAGATCAGGTAGGTTTAGGGTGGTTTTGGGGTGGATCTATGGTTTTGGGGGATTTTCTTCCAGTTTTGGGGGTGATGCCGTTCTTGTTTGGGGTGTTTTTGACGTGTTTTGGTGTCTCCATTAGGTTTTGTTGGGTTCTTGTTTGTCATTATGTTAAATAGGTGTGGATTGTGGTTTTTGGAGAACATCAGGTAGGTTTAGGGTGTCTTTGGGGTGGATCTATGGTTTTGGGGGATTTTCTTCCAGTTTTGGTGGTGATGCCGTTCTTGTTTGGGGTGTTTTTGACGTTTTTTGGGGTCTCTGTTGGGTTCTGTTGGGTTCTCATTGGTCATCGTGTTGGAAAAGGGTAAATTGTGTTTTTTGGAGAACATCAGGTAGGTTTAGGGTGTCTTTGGGGTGGATCTATGGTTTTGGGGGATTTTCTTCCAGTTTTGGTGGTGATGCCGTTCTTGTTTGGGGTGTTTTTGACGTTTTTTGGGGTCTCTGTTGGGTTCTGTTGGGTTCTCGTTGGTCATCGTGTTGGAAAAGGGTAAATTGTGGTTTTTGGAGAACATCAGGTAGGTTTAGGGTGTCTTTGGGGTGGATCTATGGTTTTGGGGGATTTTCTTCCAGTTTTGGGGGTGATGCCGTTCTTGTTTGGGGTGTTTTTGACGTTTTTTGGGGTCTCTGTTGGGTTCTGTTGGGTTCTCGTTGGTCATCGTGTTGGAAAAGGGTAAATTGTGGTTTTTGGAGAACATCAGGTAGGTTTAGGGTGTCTTTGGGGTGGATCTATGGTTTTGGCGTATTTTCTTCCAGTTTTGGGGGTGATGCCGATATTTTTTGTGGTTTTTTTGACGTGTTTTGGGGTCTCCATTAGGTTTTGTTGGGTTCTTGTTTGTCATTATGTTAAATAGGAGTGGATTGTGGGTTTTGGAGAACATCAGGTAGTTTTAGGGTGTCTTTGGGGTGGATCTATGGTTTTGGGGGATTTTCTTCCAGTTTTGGGGGTGATGCCGTTCTTGTTTGGGGTGTTTTTGACGTTTTTTGGGGTCTCTGTTGGGTTCTGTTGGGTTCTCGTTGGTCATCGTGTTGGAAAAGGGTAAATTGTGGGTTTTGGAGAACATCAGGTAGGTTTAGGGTGTCTTTGGGGTGGATCTATGGTTTTGGGGGATTTTCTTCCAGTTTTGGGGGTGATGCCGTTCTTGTTTGGGGTGTTTTTGAAGTTTTTTGGGGTCTCTATTGGGTTCTGTTGGGTTCTCGTTGGTCATCGGGTTGTAAAAGTGTAAATTGTGGTTTTTTGAGAACATCAGGTAGGTTTAGGGTGTCTTTGGGGGTGGATCTATGGTTTTGGGGGATTTTCTTCCAGTTTTGGTGGTGATGCCGTTCTTGTTTGGGGTGTTTTTGACGTTTTTTGGGGTCTCCGTTGGGTTTTGTTGGGTTCTCGTTGGTTATCATGGTGAAAAAGGGTAAATTGTGGGTTTTGGAGAACATCAGGTAGGTTTAGGGTGGTTTTGGGGTGGATCTATGGTTTTGGCGTATTTTCTTCCAGTTTTGGGGGTGATGCCGTTCTTGTTTGGGGTGTTTTTGACGTGTTTTGGTGTCTCCATTAGGTTTTGTTGGGTTCTTGTTTGTCATTATGTTAAATAGGAGTGGATTGTGGGTTTTGGAGAACATCAGGTAGGTTTAGGGTGTCTTTGGGGTGGATCTATGGTTTTGGGGGATTTTCTTCCAGTTTTGGTGGTGATGCCGTTCTTGTTTGGGGTGTTTTTGACGTTTTTTGGGGTCTCTGTTGGGTTCTGTTGGGTTCTCGTTGGTCATCGTGTTGGAAAAGGGTAAATTGTGGTTTTGGAGAACATCAGGTAGGTTTAGGGTGTCTTTGGGGTGGATCTATGGTTTTGGGGGATTTTCTTCCAGTTTTGGGGGTGATGCCGTTCTTGTTTGGGGTGTTTTTGACGTGTTTTGGGGTCTCCATTAGGTTTTGTTGGGTTCTTGTTTGTCATTATGTTAAATAGGAGTGGATTGTGGGTTTTGGAGAACATCAGGTAGTTTTAGGGTGGTTTTGGGGTGGATCTATGGTTTTGGGGGATTTTCTTCCAGTTTTGGTGGTGATGCCGTTCTTGTTTGGGGTGTTTTTGACGTTTTTTGGGGTCTCTGTTGGGTTCTGTTGGGTTCTCGTTGGTCATCGTGTTGGAAAAGGGTAAATTGTGGTTTTTGGAGAACATCAGGTAGGTTTAGGGTGTCTTTGGGGTGGATCTATGGTTTTGGCGTATTTTCTTCCAGTTTTGGTGGTGATGCCGTTCTTGTTTGGGGTGTTTTTGACGTTTTTTGGGGTCTCTGTTGGGTTCTGTTGGGTTCTCGTTGGTTATCATGGTGGAAAAGGGTAAATTGTGGGTTTTGGAGAACATCAGGTAGGTTTAGGGTGGTTTTGGGGTGGATCTATGGTTTTGGGGGATTTTCTTCCAGTTTTGGGGGTGATTCCGATATTTTTTGTGGTGTTTTTGACGTGTTTTGGTGTCTCCATTAGGTTTTGTTGGGTTCTTGTTTGTCATTATGTTAAATAGGAGTGGATTGTGTTTTTTGGAGAACATCAGGTAGTTTTAGGGTGGTTTTGGGGTGGATCTATGGTTTTGGGGGATTTTCTTCCAGTTTTGGGGGTGATGCCGTTCTTGTTTGGGGTGTTTTTGACGTTTTTTGGGGTCTCTGTTGGGTTCTGTTGGGTTCTCGTTGGTCATCGTGTTGGAAAAGGGTAAATTGTGGTTTTTGGAGAACATCAGGTAGGTTTAGGGTGTCTTTGGGGTGGATCTATGGTTTTGGGGGATTTTCTTCCAGTTTTGGTGGTGATGCCGTTCTTGTTTGGGGTGTTTTTGACGTTTTTTGGGGTCTCTGTTGGGTTCTGTTGGGTTCTCGTTGGTTATCATGGTGGAAAAGGGTAAATTGTGGGTTTTGGAGAACATCAGGTAGGTTTAGGGTGGTTTGGGGTGGATCTATGGTTTTGGCGTATTTTTCTTCCAGTTTTGGGGGTGATGCTTTTTGTGGTGTTTTTGACGTGTTTTGGGGTCTCCATTAGGTTTTGTTGGGTTCTTGTTTGTCATTATGTTAAATAGGAGTGGATTGTGGGTTTTGGAGAACATCAGGTAGTTTTAGGGTGGTTTTGGGGTGGATCTATGGTTTTGGGGGATTTTCTTCCAGTTTTGGTGGTGATGCCGTTCTTGTTTGGGGTGTTTTTGACGTTTTTTGGGGTCTCTGTTGGGTTCTGTTGGGTTCTCGTTGGTCATCGTGTTGGAAAAGGGTAAATTGTGGGTTTTGGAGAACATCAGGTAGGTTTAGGGTGTCTTTGGGGTGGATCTATGGTTTTGGGGGATTTTCTTCCAGTTTTGGGCGTGATGCCGTTCTTGTTTGGGGTGTTTTTGACGTGTTTTGGTGTCTCCATTAGGTTTTGTTGGGTTCTTGTTTGTCATTATGTTAAATAGGTGTGGATTGTGGTTTTTGGAGAACATCAGGTAGGTTTAGGGTGGTTTTGGGGTGGATCTATGGTTTTGGGGGATTTTCTTCCAGTTTTGGGGGTGATGCCGTTCTTGTTTGGGGTGTTTTTGACGTTTTTTGGGATCTCTGTTGGGTTCTGTTGGGTTCTCGTTGGTCATCGTGTTGTAAAAGTGTAAATTGTGGGTTTTGGAGAACATCAGGTAGGTTTAGGGTGTCTTTGGGGTGGATCTATGGTTTTGGGGGATTTTCTTCCAGTTTTGGGGGTGATGCCGTTCTTGTTTGGGGTGTTTTTGACGTTTTTTGGGGTCTCCGTTGGGTTTTGTTGGGTTCTCGTTTGTCATTATGTTAAATAGGTGTGGATTGTGGGTTTTGGAGAACTTCAGGTAGGTTTAGGGGGAGTTTTCGCGTGGATTCATGGTATTTGGGGTTTTCTTCTTTTTGGGGGAGTGATCCTCTCCTTTCTTCGGGTGATTTTGAAGTGTTTTGTGGTTTCCGTTGCGTTTCGTTGAATTCCTAATGTGTTTTATGGTGGTTTGGAGTGTGCTTTGGGATTAGGAGAACATCAGGTAGGTTTAGGGTGTCTTTGGGGTGGATCTATGGTATTTGGGGTTTTCTTCTATTTTTTGGCGTGATCCTGTTCTTTTTTGGGGTGTATTTGAAGTGTTTTGGGGTCTCCGTTGGGTTTTGTTTGGTTCTCGTTGGTCATCATGGTGGAAAAGGGTAAATTTTGGGTTTTGGAGAAGATCAGGTAGGTTTAGGGTGGTTTTGGGGTGGATCTATGGTTTTGGTGTATTTTCTTCCAGTTTTGGTGGTGATGCCGTTCTTGTTTGGGGTGTTTTTGACGTGTTTTGGGGTCTCCATTAGGTTTTGTTGGGTTCTTGTTTGTCATTATGTTAAATAGGAGTGGATTGTGGGTTTTGGAGAACATCAGGTAGGTTTAGGGTGTCTTTGGGGTGGATCTATGGTTTTGGGGGATTTTCTTCCAGTTTTGGTGGTGATGCCGTTCTTGTTTGGGGTGTTTTTGACGTTTTTTGGGGTCTCCGTTGGGTTTTGTTGGGTTCTTGTTTGTCATTATGTTAAATAGGTGTGGATTGTGGGTTTTGGAGAACTTCAGGTAGGTTTAGGGGGAGTTTTCGCGTGGATTCATGGTATTTGGGGTTTTCTTCTTTTTGGGGGAGTGATCCTCTCCTTTCTTCGGGTGATTTTGAAGTGTTTTGTGGTTTCCGTTGCGTTTCGTTGAATTCCTAATGTGTTTTATGGTGGTTTGGAGTGTGCTTTGGGATTAGGAGAACATCAGGTAGGTTTAGGGTGTCTTTGGGGTGGATCTATGGTATTTGGGGTTTTCTTCTATTTTTTGGCGTGATCCTGTTCTTTTTTGGGGTGTATTTGAAGTGTTTTGGGGTCTCCGTTGGGTTTTGTTTGGTTCTCGTTGGTCATCATGGTGGAAAAGGGTAAATTTTGGGTTTTGGAGAAGATCAGGTAGGTTTAGGGTGGTTTTGGGGTGGATCTATGGTTTTGGTGTATTTTCTTCCAGTTTTGGTGGTGATGCCGTTCTTGTTTGGGGTGTTTTTGACGTGTTTTGGGGTCTCCATTAGGTTTTGTTGGGTTCTTGTTTGTCATTATGTTAAATAGGAGTGGATTGTGGGTTTTGGAGAACATCAGGTAGGTTTAGGGTGTCTTTGGGGTGGATCTATGGTTTTGGGGGATTTTCTTCCAGTTTTGGTGGTGATGCCGTTCTTGTTTGGGGTGTTTTTGACGTTTTTTGGGGTCTCTGTTGGGTTCTGTTGGGTTCTCGTTGGTCATCGTGTTGGAAAAGGGTAAATTGTGGTTTTTGGAGAACATCAGGTAGGTTTAGGGTGTCTTTGGGGTGGATCTATGGTTTTGGGGGATTTTCTTCCAGTTTTGGTGGTGATGCCGATATTTTTTGGGGTGTTTTTGACGTGTTTTGGGGTCTCCATTAGGTTTTGTTGGGTTCTTGTTTGTCATTATGTTAAATAGGAGTGGATTGTGGTTTTTGGAGAAGATCAGGTAGGTTTAGGGTGGTTTTGGGGTGGATCTATGGTTTTGGTGTATTTTCTTCCAGTTTTGGGGGTGATGCCGTTCTTGTTTGGGGTGTTTTTGACGTTTTTTGGGATCTCTGTTGGGTTCTGTTTGGTTCTCGTTGGTCATCGTGTTGTAAAAGTGTAAATTGTGGGTTTTGGAGAACATCAGGTAGGTTTAGGGTGTCTTTGGGGTGGATCTATGGTTTTGGGGGATTTTCTTCCAGTTTTGGGGGTGATGCCGTTCTTGTTTGGGGTGTTTTTGACGTTTTTTGGGGTCTCCGTTGGGTTTTGTTGGGTTCTCGTTTGTCATTATGTTAAATAGGTGTGGATTGTGGGTTTTGGAGAACTTCAGGTAGGTTTAGGGGGAGTTTTCGCGTGGATTCATGGTATTTGGGGTTTTCTTCTTTTTGGGGGAGTGATCCTCTCCTTTCTTCGGGTGATTTTGAAGTGTTTTGTGGTTTCCGTTGCGTTTCGTTGAATTCCTAATGTGTTTTATGGTGGTTTGGAGTGTGCTTTGGGATTAGGAGAACATCAGGTAGGTTTAGGGTGTCTTTGGGGTGGATCTATGGTATTTGGGGTTTTCTTCTATTTTTTGGCGTGATCCTGTTCTTTTTTGGGGTGTATTTGAAGTGTTTTGGGGTCTCCGTTGGGTTTTGTTTGGTTCTCGTTGGTCATCATGGTGGAAAAGGGTAAATTTTGGGTTTTGGAGAAGATCAGGTAGGTTTAGGGTGGTTTTGGGGTGGATCTATGGTTTTGGTGTATTTTCTTCCAGTTTTGGTGGTGATGCCGTTCTTGTTTGGGGTGTTTTTGACGTGTTTTGGGGTCTCCATTAGGTTTTGTTGGGTTCTTGTTTGTCATTATGTTAAATAGGAGTGGATTGTGGGTTTTGGAGAACATCAGGTAGGTTTAGGGTGTCTTTGGGGTGGATCTATGGTTTTGGGGGATTTTCTTCCAGTTTTGGTGGTGATGCCGTTCTTGTTTGGGGTGTTTTTGACGTTTTTTGGGGTCTCCGTTGGGTTTTGTTGGGTTCTTGTTTGTCATTATGTTAAATAGGTGTGGATTGTGGGTTTTGGAGAACTTCAGGTAGGTTTAGGGGGAGTTTTCGCGTGGATTCATGGTATTTGGGGTTTTCTTCTTTTTGGGGGAGTGATCCTCTCCTTTCTTCGGGTGATTTTGAAGTGTTTTGTGGTTTCCGTTGCGTTTCGTTGAATTCCTAATGTGTTTTATGGTGGTTTGGAGTGTGCTTTGGGATTAGGAGAACATCAGGTAGGTTTAGGGTGTCTTTGGGGTGGATCTATGGTATTTGGGGTTTTCTTCTATTTTTTGGCGTGATCCTGTTCTTTTTTGGGGTGTATTTGAAGTGTTTTGGGGTCTCCGTTGGGTTTTGTTTGGTTCTCGTTGGTCATCATGGTGGAAAAGGGTAAATTTTGGGTTTTGGAGAAGATCAGGTAGGTTTAGGGTGGTTTTGGGGTGGATCTATGGTTTTGGTGTATTTTCTTCCAGTTTTGGTGGTGATGCCGTTCTTGTTTGGGGTGTTTTTGACGTGTTTTGGGGTCTCCATTAGGTTTTGTTGGGTTCTTGTTTGTCATTATGTTAAATAGGAGTGGATTGTGGGTTTTGGAGAACATCAGGTAGGTTTAGGGTGTCTTTGGGGTGGATCTATGGTTTTGGGGGATTTTCTTCCAGTTTTGGTGGTGATGCCGTTCTTGTTTGGGGTGTTTTTGACGTTTTTTGGGGTCTCTGTTGGGTTCTGTTGGGTTCTCGTTGGTCATCGTGTTGGAAAAGGGTAAATTGTGGTTTTTGGAGAACATCAGGTAGGTTTAGGGTGTCTTTGGGGTGGATCTATGGTTTTGGGGGATTTTCTTCCAGTTTTGGTGGTGATGCCGATATTTTTTGGGGTGTTTTTGACGTGTTTTGGGGTCTCCATTAGGTTTTGTTGGGTTCTTGTTTGTCATTATGTTAAATAGGAGTGGATTGTGGTTTTTGGAGAACATCAGGTAGGTTTAGGGTGTCTTTGGGGTGGATCTATGGTTTTGGGGGATTTTCTTCCAGTTTTGGGGGTGATGCCGTTCTTGTTTGGGGTGTTTTTGACGTGTTTTGGGGTCTCCGTTGGGTTTTGTTGGGTTCTTGTTTGTCATTATGTTAAATAGGTGTGGATTGTGGGTTTTGGAGAACTTCAGGTAGGTTTAGGGGGAGTTTTCGCGTGGATTCATGGTATTTGGGGTTTTCTTCTTTTTGGGGGAGTGATCCTCTCCTTTCTACGGGTGATTTTGAAGTGTTTTGTGGTTTCCGTTGCGTTTCGTTGAATTCCTAATGTGTTTTATGGTGGTTTGGAGTGTGCTTTGGGATTAGGAGAACATCAGGTAGGTTTAGGGTGTCTTTGGGGTGGATCTATGGTATTTGGGGTTTTCTTCTATTTTTTGGCGTGATCCTGTTCTTTTTTGGGGTGTATTTGAAGTGTTTTGGGGTCTCCGTTGGGTTTTGTTTGGTTCTCGTTGGTCATCATGGTGGAAAAGGGTAAATTGTGGGTTTTGGAGAACATCAGGTAGTTTTAGGGTGGTTTTGGTGTGGATCTATGGTTTTGGGGGATTTTCTTCCAGTTTTGGGGGTGATGCCGATATTTTTTGGGGTGTTTTTGACGTGTTTTGGTGTCTCCATTAGGTTTTGTTGGGTTCTTGTTTGTCATTATGTTAAATAGGTGTGGATTGTGGTTTTTGGAGAACATCAGGTAGGTTTAGGGTGGTTTTGGGGTGGATCTATGGTTTTGGGGGATTTTCTTCCAGTTTTGGTGGTGATGCCGTTCTTGTTTGGGGTGTTTTTGACGTTTTTTGGGGTCTCTGTTGGGTTCTGTTGGGTTCTCGTTGGTCATCGTGTTGGAAAAGGGTAAATTGTGGTTTTTGGAGAACATCAGGTAGGTTTAGGGTGTCTTTGGGGTGGATCTATGGTTTTGGGGGATTTTCTTCCAGTTTTGGTGGTGATGCCGTTCTTGTTTGGGGTGTTTTTGACGTTTTTTGGGGTCTCTGTTGGGTTCTGTTGGGTTCTCGTTGGTCATCGTGTTGGAAAAGGGTAAATTGTGGTTTTTGGAGAACATCAGGTAGGTTTAGGGTGTCTTTGGGGTGGATCTATGGTTTTGGCGTATTTTCTTCCAGTTTTGGGGGTGATGCCGATATTTTTTGGGGTGTTTTTGACGTGTTTTGGGGTCTCCATTAGGTTTTGTTGGGTTCTTGTTTGTCATTATGTTAAATAGGAGTGGATTGTGGGTTTTGGAGAACATCAGGTAGGTTTAGGGTGTCTTTGGGGTGGATCTATGGTTTTGGCGTATTTTCTTCCAGTTTTGGGGGTGATGCCGATATTTTTTGGGGTGTTTTTTTCGTGTTTTGGGGTCTCCATTAGGGTTTGTTGGGTTCTTGTTTGTCATTATGTTAAATAGGAGTGGATTGTGGGGTTTTGGAGAACATCAGGTAGGTTTAGGGTGGTTTTGGGGTGGATCTATGGTTTTGGGGGATTTTCTTCCAGTTTTGGGGGTGATGCCGTTCTTGTTTGGGGTGTTTTTGACGTTTTTTGGGGTCTCTGTTGGGTTCTGTTGGGTTCTCGTTGGTCATCGTGTTGGAAAAGGGTAAATTGTGGTTTTTGGAGAACATCAGGTAGGTTTAGGGTGTCTTTGGGGTGGATCTATGGTTTTGGGGGATTTTCTTCCAGTTTTGGTGGTGATGCCGTTCTTGTTTGGGGTGTTTTTGACGTTTTTTGGGGTCTCTGTTTGGTTCTGTTGGGTTCTCGTTGGTCATCGTGTTGTAAAAGTGTAAATTGTGGTTTTTTGAGAACATCAGGTAGGTTTAGGGTGTCTTTGGGGTGGATCTATGGTTTTGGGGGATTTTCTTCCAGTTTTGGTGGTGATGCCGTTCTTGTTTGGGGTGTTTTTGACGTTTTTTGGGGTCTCTGTTGGGTTCTGTTGGGTTCTCGTTGGTCATCGTGTTGGAAAAGGGTAAATTGTGGTTTTTGGAGAACATCAGGTAGGTTTAGGGTGTCTTTGGGGTGGATCTATGGTTTTGGCGTATTTTCTTCCAGTTTTGGGGGTGATGCCGATATTTTTTGTGGTGTTTTTTACGTGTTTTGGGGTCTCCATTAGGTTTTGTTGAGTTCTTGTTTGTCATTATGTTAAATAGGAGTGGATTGTGGGTTTTGGAGAACATCAGGTAGTTTTAGGGTGGTTTTGGGGTGGATCTATGGTTTTGGGGGATTTTCTTCCAGTTTTGGTGGTGATGCCGTTCTTGTTTGGGGTGTTTTTAACGTTTTTTGGGGTCTCCGTTGGGTTTTGTTGGGTTCTCGTTGGTTATCATGGTGGAAAAGGGTAAATTGTGGGTTTTGGAGAACATCAGGTAGGTTTAGGGTGGTTTTGGGGTGGATCTATGGTTTTGGCGTATTTTCTTCCAGTTTTTGGGGTGATGCCGATATTTTTTGTGGTGTTTTTGACGTGTTTTGGGGTCTCCATTAGGTTTTGTTGGGTTCTTGTTTGTCATTATGTTAAATAGGAGTGGATTGTGGGTTTTGGAGAACATCAGGTAGTTTTAGGGTGGTTTTGGGGTGGATCTATGGTTTTGGGGGATTTTCTTCCAGTTTTGGTGGTGATGCCGTTCTTGTTTGGGGTGTTTTTGACGTTTTTTGGGGTCTCTGTTGGGTTCTGTTGGGTTCTCGTTGGTCATCGTGTTGGAAAAGGGTAAATTGTGGGTTTTGGAGAACATCAGGTAGGTTTAGGGTGTCTTTGGGGTGGATCTATGGTTTTGGGGGATTTTCTTCCAGTTTTGGGGGTGATGCCGTTCTTGTTTGGGGTGTTTTTGACGTTTTTTGGGGTCTCTGTTGGGTTCTGTTGGGTTCTCGTTGGTCATCGTGTTGGAAAAGGGTAAATTGTGGTTTTTGGAGAACATCAGGTAGGTTTAGGGTGTCTTTGGGGTGGATCTATGGTTTTGGGGGATTTTCTTCCAGTTTTGGTGGTGATGCCGTTCTTGTTTGGGGTGTTTTTGAATTTTTTTGGGGTCTCCGTTGGGTTTTGTTGGGTTCTCGTTGGTTATCATGGTGGAAAAGGGTAAATTGTGGGTTTTGGAGAACATCAGGTAGGTTTAGGGTGGTTTTGGGGTGGATCTATGGTTTTGGGGGATTTTCTTCCAGTTTTGGGGGTGATGCCGATATTTTTTGTGGTGTTTTTGACGTGTTTTAGGGTCTCCATTAGGTTTTGTTGGGTTCTTGTTTGTCATTATGTTAAATAGGTGTGGATTGTGGTTTTTGGAGAACATCAGGTAGGTTTAGGGTGTCTTTGGAGTGGATCTATGGTTTTGGGGGATTTTCTTCCAGTTTTGGGGGTGATCCTTTTCTTGTTTGGGGTGTTTTTGACGTTTTTTGGGGTCTCTGTTGGGTTCTGTTGGGTTCTCGTTGGTCATCGTGTTGGAAAAGGGTAAATTGTGGTTTTTGGAGAACATCAGGTAGGTTTAGGGTGTCTTTGGGGTGGATCTATGGTTTTGGCGTATTTTCTTCCAGTTTTGGGGGTGATGCCGATATTTTTTGGGGTGTTTTTGACGTTTTTTGGGGTCTCCATTAGGTTTTGTTGGGTTCTTGTTTGTCATTATGTTAAATAGGAGTGGATTGTGGGTTTTGGAGAACATCAGGTAGTTTTAGGGTGGTTTTGGGGTGGATCTATGGTTTTGGGGGATTTTCTTCCAGTTTTGGTGGTGATGCCGTTCTTGTTTGGGGTGTTTTTGACGTTTTTTGGGGTCTCTGTTGGGTTCTGTTGGGTTCTCGTTGGTCATCGTGTTGTAAAAGTGTAAATTGTGGTTTTTTGAGAACATCAGGTAGGTTTAGGGTGTCTTTGGGGTGGATCTATGGTTTTGGGGGATTTTCTTCCAGTTTTGGGGGTGATGCCGTTCTTGTTTGGGGTGTTTTTGACGTTTTTTGGGGTCTCTGTTGGGTTCTGTTGGGTTCTCGTTGGTCATCGTGTTGGAAAAGGGTAAATTGTGGTTTTTGGAGAACATCAGGTAGGTTTAGGGTGTCTTTGGGGTGGATCTATGGTTTTGGGGGATTTTCTTCCAGTTTTGGTGGTGATGCCGTTCTTGTTTGGGGTGTTTTTGACGTTTTTTGGGGTCTCCGTTGGGTTTTGTTGGGTTCTCGTTGGTTATCATGGTGGAAAAGGGTAAATTGTGGGTTTTGGAGAACATCAGGTAGGTTTAGGGTGGTTTTCGGGTGGATCTATGGTTTTGGCGTATTTTCTTCCAGTTTTGGGGGTGATGCCGATATTTTTTGTGGTGTTTTTTGACGTGTTTTAGGGTCTCCATTAGGTTTTGTTGTGTTCTTGTTTGTCATTATGTTAAATAGGTGTGGATTGTGGTTTTTGGAGAACATCAGGTAGGTTTAGGGTGTCTTTGGGGTGGATCTATGGTTTTGGGGGATTTTCTTCCAGTTTTGGGGGTGATGCCGTTCTTGTTTGGGGTGTTTTTGACGTTTTTTGGGGTCTCTGTTGGGTTCTGTTGGGTTCTCGTTGGTCATCGTGTTGGAAAAGGGTAAATTGTGGTTTTTGGAGAACATCAGGTAGGTTTAGGGTGTCTTTGGGGTGGATCTATGGTTTTGGCGTATTTTCTTCCAGTTTTGGGGGTGATGCCGATATTTTTTGGGGTGTTTTTGACGTGTTTTGGGGTCTCCATTAGGTTTTGTTGGGTTCTTGTTTGTCATTATGTTAAATAGGAGTGGATTGTGGGTTTTGGAGAACATCAGGTAGTTTTAGGGTGGTTTTGGGGTGGATCTATGGTTTTGGGGGATTTTCTTCCAGTTTTGGGGGTGATGCCGATATTTTTTGGGGTGTTTTTTACGTGTTTTGGGGTCTCCATTAGGTTTTGTTGGATTCTTGTTTGTCATTATGTTAAATAGGAGTGGATTGTGGATTTTGGAGAACATCAGGTAGTTTTAGGGTGGTTTTGGGGTGGATCTATGGTTTTGGGGGATTTTCTTCCAGTTTTGGTGGTGATCCTTTTCTTGTTTGGGGTGTTTTTGACGTGTTTTGGTGTCTCCATTAGGTTTTGTTGGGTTCTTGTTTGTCATTATGTTAAATAGGTGTGGATTGTGGGTTTTGGAGAACATCAGGTAGGTTTAGGGTGGTTTTGGGGTGGATCTATGGTTTTGGCGTATTTTCTTCCAGTTTTGGGGGTGATGCCGTTCTTGTTTGGGGTGTTTTTGACGTTTTTTGGGGTCTCTGTTGGGTTCTGTTGGGTTCTCGTTGGTCATCGTGTTGGAAAAGGGTAAATTGTGGGTTTTGGAGAAGATCAGGTAGGTGTAGGGTGTCTTTGGGGTGGATCTATGGTTATGGGGGATTTTCTTCCAGTTTTGGGGGTGATGCCATTCTTGTTTGGGGTATTTTTTAAGGTTTTTGTGGTCTCTGTTTGGTTTTGTTGGGTTCTCGTTGGTCATCGTGTTGTAAAAGTGTAAATTGTTGGTTTTGGAGAACTTCAGGTAGGTTTAGGGGGAGTTTTCGCGTGGATTCATGGTATTTGGGGTTTTCTTCTTTTTGGGGGAGTGATCCTCTCCTTTCTTCGGGTGATTTTGAAGTGTTTTGTGGTTTCCGTTGTGTTTCGTTGAATTCCTAATGTGTTTTATGGTGGTTTGGAGTGTGCTTTGGGATTAGGAGAACATCAGGTAGGTTTAGGGTGTCTTTGGGGTGGATCTATGGTATTTGGGGTTTTCTTCTATTTTTTGGCGTGATCCTGTTCTTTTTTGGGGTGTATTTGAAGTGTTTTGGGGTCTCCGTTGGGTTTTGTTTGGTTCTCGTTGGCCATCATGGTGGAAAAGGGTAAATTGTGGGTTTTGGAGAAGATCAGGTAGGTTTAGGGTGGTTTTGGGGTGGATCTATGGTTTTGGGGGATTTTCTTCCAGTTTTGGGGGTGATGCCGTTCTTGTTTGGGGTGTTTTTGACGTGTTTTGGTGTCTCCATTAGGTTTTGTTGGGTTCTTGTTTGTCATTATGTTAAATAGGTGTGGATTGTGGTTTTTGGAGAACATCAGGTAGGTTTAGGGTGTCTTTGGGGTGGATCTATGGTTTTGGGGGATTTTCTTCCAGTTTTGGTGGTGATGCCGTTCTTGTTTGGGGTGTTTTTGACGTTTTTTGGGGTCTCTGTTGGGTTCTGTTGGGTTCTCGTTGGTCATCGTGTTGGAAAAGGGTAAATTGTGGTTTTTAGAGAACATCAGGTAGGTTTAGGGTGTCTTTGGGGTGGATCTATGGTTTTGGGGGATTTTCTTCCAGTTTTGGGGGTGATGCCGATATTTTTTGGGGTGTTTTTGACGTGTTTTGGGGTCTCCATTAGGTTTTGTTGGGTTCTTGTTTGTCATTATGTTAAATAGGTGTGGATTGTGGGTTTTGGAGAACATCAGGTAGTTTTAGGGTGTCTTTGGGGTGGATCTATGGTTTTGGGGGATTTTCTTCCAGTTTTGGGGGTGATGCCGTTCTTGTTTGGGGTGTTTTTGACGTTTTTTGGGGTCTCTGTTGGGTTCTGTTGGGTTCTCGTTGGTCATCGTGTTGTAAAAGTGTAAATTGTGGTTTTTGGAGAACATCAGGTAGGTTTAGGGTGTCTTTGGGGTGGATCTATGGTTTTGGGGGATTTTCTTCCAGTTTTGGGGGTGATGCCGTTCTTGTTTGGGGTGTTTTTGACGTTTTTTGGGGTCTCTGTTGGGTTCTGTTGGGTTCTCGTTGGTCATCGTGTTGGAAAAGGGTAAATTGTGGTTTTTGGAGAACATCAGGTAGGTTTAGGGTGTCTTTGGGGTGGATCTATGGTTTTGGGTATTTTCTTCCAGTTTTGGGGGTGATGCCGATATTTTTTGTGGTGTTTTTTACGTGTTTTGGGGTCTCCATTAGGTTTTGTTGAGTTCTTGTTTGTCATTATGTTAAATAGGAGTGGATTGTGGGTTTTGGAGAACATCAGGTAGTTTTAGGGTGGTTTTGGGGTGGATCTATGGTTTTGGGGGATTTTCTTCCAGTTTTGGTGGTGATGGCCGTTCTTGTTTGGGGTGTTTTTAACGTTTTTTGGGGTCTCCGTTGGGTTTTGTTGGGTTCTCGTTGGTTATCATGGTGGAAAAGGGTAAATTGTGGGTTTTGGAGAACATCAGGTAGGTTTAGGGTGGTTTTGGGGTGGATCTATGGTTTTGGCGTATTTTCTTCCAGTTTTGGGGGTGATGCCGATATTTTTTGTGGTGTTTTTGACGTGTTTTGGGGTCTCCATTAGGTTTTGTTGGGTTCTTGTTTGTCATTATGTTAAATAGGAGTGGATTGTGGGTTTTGGAGAACATCAGGTAGTTTTAGGGTGGTTTTGGGGTGGATCTATGGTTTTGGGGGATTTTCTTCCAGTTTTGGTGGTGATGCCGTTCTTGTTTGGGGTGTTTTTGACGTTTTTTGGGGTCTCTGTTGGGTTCTGTTGGGTTCTCGTTGGTCATCGTGTTGGAAAAGGGTAAATTGTGGGTTTTGGAGAACATCAGGT
>NW_028180884.1:0-30146 GCF_964211825.1 Aythya ferina
AAACCTACCTGATGTGCTCCAAATCCCAAAGTCCACTCCCAACCACCAGAAAACCCATTAGGAACTCAACGAAACACAACGGAAACGCCAAAACACCTCAAAAACACCCCAAAAGCGAACAGGATCAGAAGAAAAAACGGGATTTAACCCCCAAATAACCCTTAAACCTACCTGATGTTCTCCTAAATCTACAATCCACTCCCAACCACCAGAAAACCCAATGGAAACCCAACAAAACCCAACGGACACCCAAAACACGTCAAAAACACCCCAAACAAGAACGGCATCACCCCAAAACTGGAAGAAATCCCCCAAAAGCACGGATCCAATCCCAAAACCACCCTAAACCTACCTGATGTGCTCCAAATCCCAAAGTCCACTCCCAACCACCAGAAAACCCATTAGGAACTCAACGAAACGCAACGGAAACCCCAAAACACCTCAAAAACACCCCAAAAAAGAACTGGATCAGAAGAAAAAAACAACGAAAACTATGAATTTCCCCCCAAAACCACCCTCAACTCACCTGATCTTCTTCAAAACTCAGAATCCACTCCCATTTACCTTAACGACCAACGAGAACCCAACAAAACCCAACGGAGAACCCAAAACACGTCAAGAACACCCCCAAAAAACACGGGACCACCCCAAAACCAGAAGAAAACCCTAAAAAACAGAAGAAATCCCCCAAAACCATAGATTCACCACCAAAAAAAACCTTAAACTCACCTATGTTCTCCAAAACACACAATTTACCATTTTCCACCATGATGACCAACGAGAACCCAACAAAACCCAACGGAGAACCACAAACACCTCAAAAACTTCCCCAAAAAGAACGGGACAACACCAAAAAACAGAAGAAAACCCCAAAAACATGACTATGCCCCAAAAGTCCCCCTAAACCTACCTGATGTTCTCCAAAACCCACAATTTACACTTTTCCACCATGATGACCAACAAGAACCCAACTAGAACCCATCGGAGACCCCAAAACACGTCAAAAACACCCCAAAAAAGAACTGCATCACCCCAAAAAACAGAACCAAACCTCAAATACAATAGTTCCACTCCAAAAGTCCCCCTAAACCTACCTGATGTGCTCCAAATCCCAAAGTCCACTCCCAACCACCAGAAAACCCATTAGGAACTCAACGAAACGCAACGGAAACGCCAAAACACCTCAAAAACACCCCAAAAGCGAACAGGATCAGAAGAAAAAACGGGATTTAACCCCCAAATAACCCTTAAACCTACCTGATGTTCTCCTAAATCTACAATCCACTCCCAACCACCAGAAAACCCAATGGAAACCCAACAAAACCCAACGGACACCCCAAAACACGTCAAAAACACCCCAAACAAGAACGGCATCACCCCAAAACTGGAAGAAATCCCCCAAAAGCACGGATCCAATCCCAAAACCACCCTAAACCTACCTGATGTGCTCCAAATCCCAAAGTCCACTCCCAACCACCAGAAAACCCATTAGGAACTCAACGAAACACAACGGAAACCCCAAAACACCTCAAAAACACCCCAAAAAAGAACTGGATCAGAAGAAAAAAACAACGAAAACTATGAATTTCCCCCAAAACCACCCTCAACTCACCTGATCTTCTTCAAAACTCAGAATCCACTCCCATTTACCTTAACGACCAACGAGAACCCAACAAAACCCAACGGAGAACCCAAAACACGTCAAGAACACCCCCAAAAAACACGGGACCACCCCAAAACCAGAAGAAAACCCTAAAAAACAGAAGAAATCCCCCAAAACCATAGATTCACCACCAAAAAAAAACTTAAACTCACCTATGTTCTCCAAAACACACAATTTACCATTTTCCACCATGATGACCAACGAGAACCCAACAAAACCCAACGGAG
The DNA here is from genome assembly GCF_964211825.1 of Aythya ferina. NCBI lineage: Eukaryota > Metazoa > Chordata > Aves > Anseriformes > Anatidae > Aythya > Aythya ferina. Next base: position 1,891 of record NW_028180884.1, read on the forward strand.
AACCACAAACACCTCAAAAACTTCCCAAAAAAGAACGGGACAACACCAAAAAACAGAAGAAAACCCCCAAAAACATGACTCTGCCCCAAAAGTCCCCCTAAACCTACCTGATGTTCTCCAAAACCCACAATTTACACTTTTCCACCATGATGACCAACAAGAACCCAACTATAACCCATCGGAGACCCCAAAACACGTCAAAAACACCCCAAGAAAGAACTGCATCACCCCAAAAGACAGAACCAAACCCAAATACAATAGTTCCACTCCAAAAGTCCCCCTAAACCTACCTGATGTTCTCCAAATCCCAAAGTCCACTCCCAACCACCAGAAAACCCATTAGGAACTCAACGAAACGCAACGGAAACGCCAAAACACCTCAAAAACACCCCAAAAGCGAACAGGATCAGAAGAAAAAACGGGATTTAACCCCCAAATAACCCTTAAACCTACCTGATGTTCTCCTAAATCTACAATCCACTCCCAACCACCAGAAAACCCAATGGAAACCCAACAAAACCCAACGGACACCCCAAAACACGTCAAAAACACCCCAAACAAGAACGGCATCACCCCAAAACTGGAAGAAATCCCCCAAAAGCACGGATCCAATCCCAAAACCACCCTAAACCTACCTGATGTGCTCCAAATCCCAAAGTCCACTCCCAACCACCAGAAAACCCATTAGGAACTCAACGAAACACAACGGAAACCCCAAAACACCTCAAAAACACCCCAAAAAAGAACTGGATCAGAAGAAAAAAACAACGAAAACTATGAATTTCCCCCCAAAACCACCCTCAACTCACCTGATCTTCTTCAAAACTCAGAATCCACTCCCATTTACCTTAACGACCAACGAGAACCCAACAAAACCCAACGGAGAACCCAAAACACGTCAAGAACACCCCCAAAAAACACGGGACCACCCCAAAACCAGAAGAAAACCCTAAAAAACAGAAGAAATCCCCCAAAACCATAGATTCACCACCAAAAAAAAACTTAAACTCACCTATGTTCTCCAAAACACACAATTTACCATTTTCCACCATGATGACCAACGAGAACCCAACAAAACCCAACGGAGAACCACAAACACCTCAAAAACTTCCCCAAAAAGAACGGGACAACACCAAAAAACAGAAGAAAACCCCCAAAAACATGACTATGCCCCAAAAGTCCCCCTAAACCTACCTGATGTTCTCCAAAACCCATAATTTACACTTTTCCACCATGATGACCAACAAGAACCCAACTATAACCCATCGGAGACCCCAAAACACGTCAAAAACACCCCAAAAAAGAACTGCATCACCCCAAAAAACAGAACCAAACCCCAAATACAATAGTTCCACTCCAAAAGTCCCCCTAAACCTACCTGATGTGCTCCAAATCCCAAAGTCCACTCCCAACCACCAGAAAACCCATTAGGAACTCAACGAAACGCAACGGAAACGCCAAAACACCTCAAAAACACCCCAAAAGCGAACAGGATCAGAAGAAAAAACGGGATTTAACCCCCAAATAACCCTTAAACCTACCTGATGTTCTCCTAAATCTACAATCCACTCCCAACCACCAGAAAACCCAATGGAAACCCAACAAAACCCAACGGACACCCCAAAACACGTCAAAAACACCCCAAACAAGAACGGCATCACCCCAAAACTGGAAGAAATCCCCCAAAAGCACGGATCCAATCCCAAAACCACCCTAAACCTACCTGATGTGCTCCAAATCCCAAAGTCCACTCCCAACCACCAGAAAACCCATTAGGAACTCAACGAAACACAACGGAAACCCCAAAACACCTCAAAAACACCCCAAAAAACAACTGGATCAGAAGAAAAAAACAACGAAAACTATGAATTTCCCCCCAAAACCACCCTCAACTCACCTGATCTTCTTCAAAACTCAGAATCCACTCCCATTTACCTTAACGACCAACGAGAACCCAACAAAACCCAACGGAGAACCCAAAACACGTCAAGAACACCCCCAAAAAACACGGGACCACCCCAAAACCAGAAGAAAACCCTAAAAAACAGAAGAAATCCCCCAAAACCATAGATTCACCACCAAAAAAAAACTTAAACTCACCTATGTTCTCCAAAACACACAATTTACCATTTTCCACCATGATGACCAACGAGAACCCAACAAAACCCAACGGAGAACCACAAACACCTCAAAAACTTCCCAAAAAAGAACGGGACAACACCAAAAAACAGAAGAAAACCCCCAAAAACATGACTCTGCCCCAAAAGTCCCCCTAAACCTACCTGATGTTCTCCAAAACCCACAATTTACACTTTTCCACCATGATGACCAACAAGAACCCAACTAGAACCCATCGGAGACCCCAAAACACGTCAAAAACACCCCAAAAAAGAACTGCATCACCCCAAAAAACAGAACCAAACCCCAAATACAATAGTTCCACTCCAAAAGTCCCCCTAAACCTACCTGATGTGCTCCAAATCCCAAAGTCCACTCCCAACCACCAGAAAACCCATTAGGAACTCAACGAAACGCAACGGAAACGCCAAAACACCTCAAAAACACCCCAAAAGCGAACAGGATCAGAAGAAAAAACGGGATTTAACCCCCAAATAACCCTTAAACCTACCTGATGTTCTCCTAAATCTACAATCCACTCCCAACCACCAGAAAACCCAATGGAAACCCAACAAAACCCAACGGACACCCCAAAACACGTCAAAAACACCCCAAACAAGAACGGCATCACCCCAAAACTGGAAGAAATCCCCCAAAAGCACGGATCCAATCCCAAAACCACCCTAAACCTACCTGATGTGCTCCAAATCCCAAAGTCCACTCCCAACCACCAGAAAACCCATTCGGAACTCAACGAAACACAACGGAAACCCCAAAACACCTCAAAAACACCCCAAAAAAGAACTGGATCAGAAGAAAAAAACAACGAAAACTATGAATTTCCCCCCAAAACCACCCTCAACTCACCTGATCTTCTTCAAAACTCAGAATCCACTCCCATTTACCTTAACGACCAACGAGAACCCAACAAAACCCAACGGAGAACCCAAAACACGTCAAGAACACCCCCAAAAAACACGGGACCACCCCAAAACCAGAAGAAAACCCTAAAAAACAGAAGAAATCCCCCAAAACCATAGATTCACCACCAAAAAAAAACTTAAACTCACCTATGTTCTCCAAAACACACAATTTACCATTTTCCACCATGATGACCAACGAGAACCCAACAAAACCCAACGGAGAACCACAAACACCTCAAAAACTTCCCAAAAAAGAACGGGACAACACCAAAAAACAGAAGAAAACCCCCAAAAACATGACTCTGCCCCAAAAGTCCCCCTAAACCTACCTGATGTTCTCCAAAACCCACAATTTACACTTTTCCACCATGATGACCAACAAGAACCCAACTATAACCCATCGGAGACCCCAAAACACGTCAAAAACACCCCAAAAAAGAACTGCATCACCCCAAAAAACAGAACCAAACCCCAAATACAATAGTTCCACTCCAAAAGTCCCCCTAAACCTACCTGATGTGCTCCAAATCCCAAAGTCCACTCCCAACCACCAGAAAACCCATTAGGAACTCAACGAAACGCAACGGAAACGCCAAAACACCTCAAAAACACCCCAAAAGCGAACAGGATCAGAAGAAAAAACGGGATTTAACCCCCAAATAACCCTTAAACCTACCTGATGTTCTCCTAAATCTACAATCCACTCCCAACCACCAGAAAACCCAATGGAAACCCAACAAAACCCAACGGACACCCCAAAACACGTCAAAAACACCCCAAACAAGAACGGCATCACCCCAAAACTGGAAGAAATCCCCCAAAAGCACGGATCCAATCCCAAAACCACCCTAAACCTACCTGATGTGCTCCAAATCCCAAAGTCCACTCCCAACCACCAGAAAACCCATTAGGAACTCAACGAAACACAACGGAAACCCCAAAACACCTCAAAAACACCCCAAAAAACAACTGGATCAGAAGAAAAAAACAACGAAAACTATGAATTTCCCCCCAAAACCACCCTCAACTCACCTGATCTTCTTCAAAACTCAGAATCCACTCCCATTTACCTTAACGACCAACGAGAACCCAACAAAACCCAACGGAGAACCCAAAACACGTCAAGAACACCCCCAAAAAACACGGGACCACCCCAAAACCAGAAGAAAACCCTAAAAAACAGAAGAAATCCCCCAAAACCATAGATTCACCACCAAAAAAAAACTTAAACTCACCTATGTTCTCCAAAACACACAATTTACCATTTTCCACCATGATGACCAACGAGAACCCAACAAAACCCAACGGAGAACCACAAACACCTCAAAAACTTCCCAAAAAAGAACGGGACAACACCAAAAAACAGAAGAAAACCCCCAAAAACATGACTCTGCCCCAAAAGTCCCCCTAAACCTACCTGATGTTCTCCAAAACCCACAATTTACACTTTTCCACCATGATGACCAACAAGAACCCAACTATAACCCATCGGAGACCCCAAAACACGTCAAAAACACCCCAAAAAAGAACTGCATCACCCCAAAAAACAGAACCAAACCCCAAATACAATAGTTCCACTCCAAAAGTCCCCCTAAACCTACCTGATGTTCTCCAAATCCCAAAGTCCACTCCCAACCACCAGAAAACCCATTAGGAACTCAACGAAACGCAACGGAAACGCCAAAACACCTCAAAAACACCCCAAAAGTGAACCGGATCAGAAGAAAAAACGGGATTTAACCCCCAAATAACCCTTAAACCTACCTGATGTTCTCCTAAATCTACAATCCACTCCCAACCACCAGAAAACCCAATGGAAACCCAACAAAACCCAACGGACACCCCAAAACACGTCAAAAACACCCCAAACAAGAACGGCATCACCCCAAAACTGGAAGAAATCCCCCAAAAGCACGGATCCAATCCCAAAACCACCCTAAACCTACCTGATGTGCTCCAAATCCCAAAGTCCACTCCCAACCACCAGAAAACCCATTAGGAACTCAACGAAACACAACGGAAACCCCAAAACACCTCAAAAACACCCCAAAAAAGAACTGGATCAGAAGAAAAAAACAACGAAAACTATGAATTTCCCCCCAAAACCACCCTCAACTCACCTGATCTTCTTCAAAACTCAGAATCCACTCCCATTTACCTTAACGACCAACGAGAACCCAACAAAACCCAACGGAGAACCCAAAACACGTCAAGAACACCCCCAAAAAACACGGGACCACCCCAAAACCAGAAGAAAACCCTAAAAAACAGAAGAAATCCCCCAAAACCATAGATTCACCACCAAAAAAAAACTTAAACTCACCTATGTTCTCCAAAACACACAATTTACCATTTTCCACCATGATGACCAACGAGAACCCAACAAAACCCAACGGAGAACCACAAACACCTCAAAAACTTCCCAAAAAAGAACGGGACAACACCAAAAAACAGAAGAAAACCCCCAAAAACATGACTCTGCCCCAAAAGTCCCCCTAAACCTACCTGATGTTCTCCAAAACCCACAATTTACACTTTTCCACCATGATGACCAACAAGAACCCAACTAAAACCCATCGGAGACCCCAAAACACGTCAAAAACACCCCAAAAAAGAACTGCATCACCCCAAAAAACAGAACCAAACCCCAAATACAATAGTTCCACTCCAAAAGTCCCCCTAAACCTACCTGATGTGCTCCAAATCCCAAAGTCCACTCCCAACCACCAGAAAACCCATTAGGAACTCAACGAAACGCAACGGAAACGCCAAAACACCTCAAAAACACCCCAAAAGCGAACAGGATCAGAAGAAAAAACGGGATTTAACCCCCAAATAACCCTTAAACCTACCTGATGTTCTCCTAAATCTACAATCCACTCCCAACCACCAGAAAACCCAATGGAAACATAACAAAACCCAACGGACACCCCAAAACACGTCAAAAACACCCCAAACAAGAACGGCATCACCCCAAAACTGGAAGAAATCCCCCAAAAGCACGGATCCAATCCCAAAACCACCCTAAACCTACCTGATGTGCTCCAAATCCCAAAGTCCACTCCCAACCACCAGAAAACCCATTAGGAACTCAACGAAACACAACGGAAACGCCAAAACACCTCAAAAACACCCCAAAAGCGAACAGGATCAGAAGAAAAAACGGGATTTAACCCCCAAATAACCCTTAAACCTACCTGATGTTCTCCTAAATCTACAATCCACTCCCAACCACCAGAAAACCCAATGGAAACCCAACAAAACCCAACGGACACCCCAAAACACGTCAAAAACACCCCAAACAAGAACGGCATCACCCCAAAACTGGAAGAAATCCCCCAAAAGCACGGATCCAATCCCAAAACCACCCTAAACCTACCTGATGTGCTCCAAATCCCAAAGTCCACTCCCAACCACCAGAAAACCCATTAGGAACTCAACGAAACACAACGGAAACCCCAAAACACCTCAAAAACACCCCAAAAAAGAACTGGATCAGAAGAAAAAAACAACGAAAACTATGAATTTCCCCCCAAAACCACCCTCAACTCACCTGATCTTCTTCAAAACTCAGAATCCACTCCCATTTACCTTAACGACCAACGAGAACCCAACAAAACCCAACGGAGAACCCAAAACACGTCAAGAACACCCCCAAAAAACACGGGACCACCCCAAAACCAGAAGAAAACCCTAAAAAACAGAAGAAATCCCCCAAAACCATAGATTCACCACCAAAAAAAAACTTAAACTCACCTATGTTCTCCAAAACACACAATTTACCATTTTCCACCATGATGACCAACGAGAACCCAACAAAACCCAACGGAGAACCACAAACACCTCAAAAACTTCCCCAAAAAGAACGGGACAACACCAAAAAACAGAAGAAAACCCCCAAAAACATGACTATGCCCCAAAAGTCCCCCTAAACCTACCTGATGTTCTCCAAAACCCACAATTTACACTTTTCCACCATGATGACCAACAAGAACCCAACTATAACCCATCGGAGACCCCAAAACACGTCAAAAACACCCCAAAAAAGAACTGCATCACCCCAAAAAACAGAACCAAACCCCAAATACAATAGTTCCACTCCAAAAGTCCCCCTAAACCTACCTGATGTTCTCCAAATCCCAAAGTCCACTCCCAACCACCAGAAAACCCATTAGGAACTCAACGAAACGCAACAGAAATGCCAAAACACCTCAAAAACACCCCAAAAGCGAACCGGATCAGAAGAAAAAACGGGATTTAACCCCCAAATAACCCTTAAACCTACCTGATGTTCTCCTAAATCTACAATCCACTCCCAACCACCAGAAAACCCAATGGAAACCCAACAAAACCCAACGGACACCCCAAAACACGTCAAAAACACCCCAAACAAGAACGGCATCACCCCAAAACTGGAAGAAATCCCCCAAAAGCACGGATCCAATCCCAAAACCACCCTAAACCTACCTGATGTGCTCCAAATCCCAAAGTCCACTCCCAACCACCAGAAAACCCATTAGGAACTCAACGAAACACAACGGAAACCCCAAAACACCTCAAAAACACCCCAAAAAAGAACTGGATCAGAAGAAAAAAACAACGAAAACTATGAATTTCCCCCCAAAACCACCCTCAACTCACCTGATCTTCTTCAAAACTCAGAATCCACTCCCATTTACCTTAACGACCAACGAGAACCCAACAAAACCCAACGGAGAACCCAAAACACGTCAAGAACACCCCCAAAAAACACGGGACCACCCCAAAACCAGAAGAAAACCCTAAAAAACAGAAGAAATCCCCCAAAACCATAGATTCACCACCAAAAAAAAACTTAAACTCACCTATGTTCTCCAAAACACACAATTTACCATTTTCCACCATGATGACCAACGAGAACCCAACAAAACCCAACGGAGAACCACAAACACCTCAAAAACTTCCCAAAAAAGAACGGGACAACACCAAAAAACAGAAGAAAACCCCCAAAAACATGACTCTGCCCCAAAAGTCCCCCTAAACCTACCTGATGTTCTCCAAAACCCACAATTTACACTTTTCCACCATGATGACCAACAAGAACCCAACTATAACCCATCGGAGACCCCAAAACACGTCAAAAACACCCCAAAAAAGAACTGCATCACCCCAAAAGACAGAACCAAACCCCAAATACAATAGTTCCACTCCAAAAGTCCCCCTAAACCTACCTGATGTGCTCCAAATCCCAAAGTCCACTCCCAACCACCAGAAAACCCATTAGGAACTCAACGAAACGCAACGGAAACGCCAAAACACCTCAAAAACACCCCAAAAGCGAACAGGATCAGAAGAAAAAACGGGATTTAACCCCCAAATAACCCTTAAACCTACCTGATGTTCTCCTAAATCTACAATCCACTCCCAACCACCAGAAAACCCAATGGAAACCCAACAAAACCCAACGGACACCCCAAAACACGTCAAAAACACCCCAAACAAGAACGGCATCACCCCAAAACTGGAAGAAATCCCCCAAAAGCACGGATCCAATCCCAAAACCACCCTAAACCTACCTGATGTGCTCCAAATCCCAAAGTCCACTCCCAACCACCAGAAAACCCATTAGGAACTCAACGAAACACAACGGAAACCCCAAAACACCTCAAAAACACCCCAAAAAAGAACTGGATCAGAAGAAAAAAACAACGAAAACTATGAATTTCCCCCCAAAACCACCCTCAACTCACCTGATCTTCTTCAAAACTCAGAATCCACTCCCATTTACCTTAACGACCAACGAGAACCCAACAAAACCCAACGGAGAACCCAAAACACGTCAAGAACACCCCCAAAAAACACGGGACCACCCCAAAACCAGAAGAAAACCCTAAAAAACAGAAGAAATCCCCCAAAACCATAGATTCACCACCAAAAAAAAACTTAAACTCACCTATGTTCTCCAAAACACACAATTTACCATTTTCCACCATGATGACCAACGAGAACCCAACAAAACCCAACGGAGAACCACAAACACCTCAAAAACTTCCCAAAAAAGAACGGGACAACACCAAAAAACAGAAGAAAACCCCCAAAAACATGACTCTGCCCCAAAAGTCCCCCTAAACCTACCTGATGTTCTCCAAAACCCACAATTTACACTTTTCCACCATGATGACCAACAAGAACCCAACTATAACCCATCGGAGACCCCAAAACACGTCAAAAACACCCCAAAAAAGAACTGCATCACCCCAAAAGACAGAACCAAACCCCAAATACAATAGTTCCACTCCAAAAGTCCCCCTAAACCTACCTGATGTGCTCCAAATCCCAAAGTCCACTCCCAACCACCAGAAAACCCATTAGGAACTCAACGAAACGCAACGGAAACGCCAAAACACCTCAAAAACACCCCAAAAGCGAACAGGATCAGAAGAAAAAACGGGATTTAACCCCCAAATAACCCTTAAACCTACCTGATGTTCTCCTAAATCTACAATCCACTCCCAACCACCAGAAAACCCAATGGAAACCCAACAAAACCCAACGGACACCCCAAAACACGTCAAAAACACCCCAAACAAGAACGGCATCACCCCAAAACTGGAAGAAATCCCCCAAAAGCACGGATCCAATCCCAAAACCACCCTAAACCTACCTGATGTGCTCCAAATCCCAAAGTCCACTCCCAACCACCAGAAAACCCATTAGGAACTCAACGAAACACAACGGAAACCCCAAAACACCTCAAAAACACCCCAAAAAAGAACTGGATCAGAAGAAAAAAACAACGAAAACTATGAATTTCCCCCCAAAACCACCCTCAACTCACCTGATCTTCTTCAAAACTCAGAATCCACTCCCATTTACCTTAACGACCAACGAGAACCCAACAAAACCCAACGGAGAACCCAAAACACGTCAAGAACACCCCCAAAAAACACGGGACCACCCCAAAACCAGAAGAAAACCCTAAAAAACAGAAGAAATCCCCCAAAACCATAGATTCACCACCAAAAAAAAACTTAAACTCACCTATGTTCTCCAAAACACACAATTTACCATTTTCCACCATGATGACCAACGAGAACCCAACAAAACCCAACGGAGAACCACAAACACCTCAAAAACTTCCCCAAAAAGAACGGGACAACACCAAAAAACAGAAGAAAACCCCCAAAAACATGACTCTGCCCCAAAAGTCCCCCTAAACCTACCTGATGTTCTCCAAAACCCACAATTTACACTTTTCCACCATGATGACCAACAAGAACCCAACTATAACCCATCGGAGACCCCAAAACACGTCAAAAACACCCCAAAAAAGAACTGCATCACCCCAAAAAACAGAACCAAACCCCAAATACAATAGTTCCACTCCAAAAGTCCCCCTAAACCTACCTGATGTTCTCCAAATCCCAAAGTCCACTCCCAACCACCAGAAAACCCATTAGGAACTCAACGAAACGCAACGGAAACGCCAAAACACCTCAAAAACACCCCAAAAGCGAACAGGATCAGAAGAAAAAACGGGATTTAACCCCCAAATAACCCTTAAACCTACCTGATGTTCTCCTAAATCTACAATCCACTCCCAACCACCAGAAAACCCAATGGAAACCCAACAAAACCCAACGGACACCCCAAAACACGTCAAAAACAACCCAAACAAGAACGGCATCACCCCAAAACTGGAAGAAATCCCCGAAAAGCACGGATCCAATCCCAAAACCACCCTAAACCTACCTGATGTGCTCCAAATCCCAAAGTCCACTCCCAACCACCAGAAAACCCATTAGGAACTCAACGAAACACAACGGAAACCCCAAAACACCTCAAAAACACCCCAAAAAAGAACTGGATCAGAAGAAAAAAACAACGAAAACTATGAATTTCCCCCCAAAACCACCCTCAACTCACCTGATCTTCTTCAAAACTCAGAATCCACTCCCATTTACCTTAACGACCAACGAGAACCCAACAAAACCCAACGGAGAACCCAAAACACGTCAAGAACACCCCCAAAAAACACGGGACCACCCCAAAACCAGAAGAAAACCCTAAAAAACAGAAGAAATCCCCCAAAACCATAGATTCACCACCAAAAAAAAACTTAAACTCACCTATGTTCTCCAAAACACACAATTTACCATTTTCCACCATGATGACCAACGAGAACCCAACAAAACCCAACGGAGAACCACAAACACCTCAAAAACTTCCCAAAAAAGAACGGGACAACACCAAAAAACAGAAGAAAACCCCCAAAAACATGACTCTGCCCCAAAAGTCCCCCTAAACCTACCTGATGTTCTCCAAAACCCACAATTTACACTTTTCCACCATGATGACCAACAAGAACCCAACTATAACCCATCGGAGACCCCAAAACACGTCAAAAACACCCCAAGAAAGAACTGCATCACCCCAAAAGACAGAACCAAACCCCAAATACAATAGTTCCACTCCAAAAGTCCCCCTAAACCTACCTGATGTGCTCCAAATCCCAAAGTCCACTCCCAACCACCAGAAAACCCATTAGGAACTCAACGAAACACAACGGAAACGCCAAAACACCTCAAAAACACCCCAAAAGCGAACAGGATCAGAAGAAAAAACGGGATTTAACCCCCAAATAACCCTTAAACCTACCTGATGTTCTCCTAAATCTACAATCCACTCCCAACCACCAGAAAACCCAATGGAAACATAACAAAACCCAACGGACACCCCAAAACACGTCAAAAACACCCCAAACAAGAACGGCATCACCCCAAAACTGGAAGAAATCCCCCAAAAGCACGGATCCAATCCCAAAACCACCCTAAACCTACCTGATGTGCTCCAAATCCCAAAGTCCACTCCCAACCACCAGAAAACCCATTAGGAACTCAACGAAACACAACGGAAACCCCAAAACACCTCAAAAACACCCCAAAAAAGAACTGGATCAGAAGAAAAAAACAACGAAAACTATGAATTTCCCCCCAAAACCACCCTCAACTCACCTGATCTTCTTCAAAACTCAGAATCCACTCCCATTTACCTTAACGACCAACGAGAACCCAACAAAACCCAACGGAGAACCCAAAACACGTCAAGAACACCCCCAAAAAACACGGGACCACCCCAAAACCAGAAGAAAACCCTAAAAAACAGAAGAAATCCCCCAAAACCATAGATTCACCACCAAAAAAAAACTTAAACTCACCTATGTTCTCCAAAACACACAATTTACCATTTTCCACCATGATGACCAACGAGAACCCAACAAAACCCAACGGAGAACCACAAACACCTCAAAAACTTCCCCAAAAAGAACGGGACAACACCAAAAAACAGAAGAAAACCCCCAAAAACATGACTCTGCCCCAAAAGTCCCCCTAAACCTACCTGATGTTCTCCAAAACCCACAATTTACACTTTTCCACCATGATGACCAACAAGAACCCAACTATAACCCATCGGAGACCCCAAAACACGTCAAAAACACCCCAAGAAAGAACTGCATCACCCCAAAAAACAGAACCAAACCCCAAATACAATAGTTCCACTCCAAAAGTCCCCCTAAACCTACCTGATGTGCTCCAAATCCCAAAGTCCACTCCCAACCACCAGAAAACCCATTAGGAACTCAACGAAACACAACGGAAACGCCAAAACACCTCAAAAACACCCCAAAAGCGAACAGGATCAGAAGAAAAACGGGATTTAACCCCCAAATAACCCTTAAACCTACCTGATGTTCTCCTAAATCTACAATCCACTCCCAACCACCAGAAAACCCAATGGAAACCCAACAAAACCCAACGGACACCCCAAAACACGTCAAAAACACCCCAAACAAGAACGGCATCACCCCAAAACTGGAAGAAATCCCCGAAAAGCACGGATCCAATCCCAAAACCACCCTAAACCTACCTGATGTGCTCCAAATCCCAAAGTCCACTCCCAACCACCAGAAAACCCATTAGGAACTCAACGAAACACAACGGAAACCCCAAAACACCTCAAAAACACCCCAAAAAAGAACTGGATCAGAAGAAAAAAACAACGAAAACTATGAATTTCCCCCCAAAACCACCCTCAACTCACCTGATCTTCTTCAAAACTCAGAATCCACTCCCATTTACCTTAACGACCAACGAGAACCCAACAAAACCCAACGGAGAACCCAAAACACGTCAAGAACACCCCCAAAAAACACGGGACCACCCCAAAACCAGAAGAAAACCCTAAAAAACAGAAGAAATCCCCCAAAACCATAGATTCACCACCAAAAAAAAACTTAAACTCACCTATGTTCTCCAAAACACACAATTTACCATTTTCCACCATGATGACCAACGAGAACCCAACAAAACCCAACGGAGAACCACAAACACCTCAAAAACTTCCCCAAAAAGAACGGGACAACACCAAAAAACAGAAGAAAACCCCCAAAAACATGACTATGCCCCAAAAGTCCCCCTAAACCTACCTGATGTTCTCCAAAACCCACAATTTACACTTTTCCACCATGATGACCAACAAGAACCCAACTATAACCCATCGGAGACCCCAAAACACGTCAAAAACACCCCAAAAAAGAACTGCATCACCCCAAAAAACAGAACCAAACCCCAAATACAATAGTTCCACTCCAAAAGTCCCCCTAAACCTACCTGATGTGCTCCAAATCCCAAAGTCCACTCCCAACCACCAGAAAACCCATTAGGAACTCAACGAAACGCAACGGAAACGCCAAAACACCTCAAAAACACCCCAAAAGCGAACCGGATCAGAAGAAAAAACGGGATTTAACCCCCAAATAACCCTTAAACCTACCTGATGTTCTCCTAAATCTACAATCCACTCCCAACCACCAGAAAACCCAATGGAAACATAACAAAACCCAACGACACCCCAAAACACGTCAAAAACACCCCAAACAAGAACGGCATCACCCCAAAACTGGAAGAAATCCCCCAAAAGCACGGATCCAATCCCAAAACCACCCTAAACCTACCTGATGTGCTCCAAATCCCAAAGTCCACTCCCAACCACCAGAAAACCCATTAGGAACTCAACGAAACACAACGGAAACCCCAAAACACCTCAAAAACACCCCAAAAAAGAACTGGATCAGAAGAAAAAAACAACGAAAACTATGAATTTCCCCCCAAAACCACCCTCAACTCACCTGATCTTCTTCAAAACTCAGAATCCACTCCCATTTACCTTAACGACCAACGAGAACCCAACAAAACCCAACGGAGAACCCAAAACACGTCAAGAACACCCCCAAAAAACACGGGACCACCCCAAAACCAGAAGAAAACCCTAAAAAACAGAAGAAATCCCCCAAAACCATAGATTCACCACCAAAAAAAAACTTAAACTCACCTATGTTCTCCAAAACACACAATTTACCATTTTCCACCATGATGACCAACGAGAACCCAACAAAACCCAACGGAGAACCACAAACACCTCAAAAACTTCCCCAAAAAGAACGGGACAACACCAAAAAACAGAAGAAAACCCCCAAAAACATGACTCTGCCCCAAAAGTCCCCCTAAACCTACCTGATGTTCTCCAAAACCCACAATTTACACTTTTCCACCATGATGACCAACAAGAACCCAACTATAACCCATCGGAGACCCCAAAACACGTCAAAAACACCCCAAGAAAGAACTGCATCACCCCAAAAAACAGAACCAAACCCCAAATACAATAGTTCCACTCCAAAAGTCCCCCTAAACCTACCTGATGTGCTCCAAATCCCAAAGTCCACTCCCAACCACCAGAAAACCCATTAGGAACTCAACGAAACACAACGGAAACGCCAAAACACCTCAAAAACACCCCAAAAGCGAACAGGATCAGAAGAAAAAACGGATTTAACCCCCAAATAACCCTTAAACCTACCTGATGTTCTCCTAAATCTACAATCCACTCCCAACCACCAGAAAACCCAATGGAAACCCAACAAAACCCAACGGACACCCCAAAACACGTCAAAAACACCCCAAACAAGAACGGCATCACCCCAAAACTGGAAGAAATCCCCCAAAAGCACGGATCCAATCCCAAAACCACCCTAAACCTACCTGATGTGCTCCAAATCCCAAAGTCCACTCCCAACCACCAGAAAACCCATTAGGAACTCAACGAAACACAACGGAAACCCCAAAACACCTCAAAAACACCCCAAAAAAGAACTGGATCAGAAGAAAAAAACAACGAAAACTATGAATTTCCCCCCAAAACCACCCTCAACTCACCTGATCTTCTTCAAAACTCAGAATCCACTCCCATTTACCTTAACGACCAACGAGAACCCAACAAAACCCAACGGAGAACCCAAAACACGTCAAGAACACCCCCAAAAAACACGGGACCACCCCAAAACCAGAAGAAAACCCTAAAAAACAGAAGAAATCCCCCAAAACCATAGATTCACCACCAAAAAAAAACTTAAACTCACCTATGTTCTCCAAAACACACAATTTACCATTTTCCACCATGATGACCAACGAGAACCCAACAAAACCCAACGGAGAACCACAAACACCTCAAAAACTTCCCCAAAAAGAACGGGACAACACCAAAAAACAGAAGAAAACCCCCAAAAACATGACTATGCCCCAAAAGTCCCCCTAAACCTACCTGATGTTCTCCAAAACCCACAATTTACACTTTTCCACCATGATGACCAACAAGAACCCAACTATAACCCATCGGAGACCCCAAAACACGTCAAAAACACCCCAAAAAAGAACTGCATCACCCCAAAAAACAGAACCAAACCCCAAATACAATAGTTCCACTCCAAAAGTCCCCCTAAACCTACCTGATGTGCTCCAAATCCCAAAGTCCACTCCCAACCACCAGAAAACCCATTAGGAACTCAACGAAACGCAACGGAAACGCCAAAACACCTCAAAAACACCCCAAAAGCGAACCGGATCAGAAGAAAAAACGGGATTTAACCCCCAAATAACCCTTAAACCTACCTGATGTTCTCCTAAATCTACAATCCACTCCCAACCACCAGAAAACCCAATGGAAACCCAACAAAACCCAACGGACACCCCAAAACACGTCAAAAACACCCCAAACAAGAACGGCATCACCCCAAAACTGGAAGAAATCCCCCAAAAGCACGGATCCAATCCCAAAACCACCCTAAACCTACCTGATGTGCTCCAAATCCCAAAGTCCACTCCCAACCACCAGAAAACCCATTAGGAACTCAACGAAACACAACGGAAACCCCAAAACACCTCAAAAACACCCCAAAAAAGAACTGGATCAGAAGAAAAAAACAACGAAAACTATGAATTTCCCCCCAAAACCACCCTCAACTCACCTGATCTTCTTCAAAACTCAGAATCCACTCCCATTTACCTTAACGACCAACGAGAACCCAACAAAACCCAACGGAGAACCCAAAACACGTCAAGAACACCCCCAAAAAACACGGGACCACCCCAAAACCAGAAGAAAACCCTAAAAAACAGAAGAAATCCCCCAAAACCATAGATTCACCACCAAAAAAAAACTTAAACTCACCTATGTTCTCCAAAACACACAATTTACCATTTTCCACCATGATGACCAACGAGAACCCAACAAAACCCAACGGAGAACCACAAACACCTCAAAAACTTCCCAAAAAAGAACGGGACAACACCAAAAAACAGAAGAAAACCCCCAAAAACATGACTCTGCCCCAAAAGTCCCCCTAAACCTACCTGATGTTCTCCAAAACCCACAATTTACACTTTTCCACCATGATGACCAACAAGAACCCAACTATAACCCATCGGAGACCCCAAAACACGTCAAAAACACCCCAAGAAAGAACTGCATCACCCCAAAAGACAGAACCAAACCCCAAATACAATAGTTCCACTCCAAAAGTCCCCTAAACCTACCTGATGTGCTCCAAATCCCAAAGTCCACTCCCAACCACCAGAAAACCCATTAGGAACTCAACGAAACGCAACGGAAACGCCAAAACACCTCAAAAACACCCAAAAGCGAACAGGATCAGAAGAAAAAACGGGATTTAACCCCCAAATAACCCTTAAACCTACCTGATGTTCTCCTAAATCTACAATCCACTCCCAACCACCAGAAAACCCAATGGAAACCCAACAAAACCCAACGGACACCCCAAAACACGTCAAAAACACCCCAAACAAGAACGGCATCACCCCAAAACTGGAAGAAATCCCCCAAAAGCACGGATCCAATCCCAAAACCACCCTAAACCTACCTGATGTGCTCCAAATCCCAAAGTCCACTCCCAACCACCAGAAAACCCATTAGGAACTCAACGAAACACAACGGAAACCCCAAAACACCTCAAAAACACCCCAAAAAAGAACTGGATCAGAAGAAAAACACAACGAAAACTATGAATTTCCCCCCAAAACCACCCTCAACTCACCTGATCTTCTTCAAAACTCAGAATCCACTCCCATTTACCTTAACGACCAACGAGAACCCAACAAAACCCAACGGAGAACCCAAAACACGTCAAGAACACCCCCAAAAAACACGGGACCACCCCAAAACCAGAAGAAAACCCTAAAAAACAGAAGAAATCCCCCAAAACCATAGATTCACCACCAAAAAAAAACTTAAACTCACCTATGTTCTCCAAAACACACAATTTACCATTTTCCACCATGATGACCAACGAGAACCCAACAAAACCCAACGGAGAACCACAAACACCTCAAAAACTTCCCCAAAAAGAACGGGACAACACCAAAAAACAGAAGAAAACCCCCAAAAACATGACTCTGCCCCAAAAGTCCCCCTAAACCTACCTGATGTTCTCCAAAACCCACAATTTACACTTTTCCACCATGATGACCAACAAGAACCCAACTAAAACCCATCGGAGACCCCAAAACACGTCAAAAACACCCCAAAAAAGAACTGCATCACCCCAAAAGACAGAACCAAACCCCAAATACAATAGTTCCACTCCAAAAGTCCCCCTAAACCTACCTGATGTGCTCCAAATCCCAAAGTCCACTCCCAACCACCAGAAAACCCATTAGGAACTCAACGAAACGCAACGGAAACGCCAAAACACCTCAAAAACACCCCAAAAGCGAACAGGATCAGAAGAAAAAACGGGATTTAACCCCCAAATAACCCTTAAACCTACCTGATGTTCTCCTAAATCTACAATCCACTCCCAACCACCAGAAAACCCAATGGAAACCCAACAAAACCCAACGGACACCCCAAAACACGTCAAAAACACCCCAAACAAGAACGGCATCACCCCAAAACTGGAAGAAATCCCCCAAAAGCACGGATCCAATCCCAAAACCACCCTAAACCTACCTGATGTGCTCCAAATCCCAAAGTCCACTCCCAACCACCAGAAAACCCATTAGGAACTCAACGAAACACAACGGAAACCCCAAAACACCTCAAAAACACCCCAAAAAAGAACTGGATCAGAAGAAAAAAACAACGAAAACTATGAATTTCCCCCCAAAACCACCCTCAACTCACCTGATCTTCTTCAAAACTCAGAATCCACTCCCATTTACCTTAACGACCAACGAGAACCCAACAAAACCCAACGGAGAACCCAAAACACGTCAAGAACACCCCCAAAAAACACGGGACCACCCCAAAACCAGAAGAAAACCCTAAAAAACAGAAGAAATCCCCCAAAACCATAGATTCACCACCAAAAAAAAACTTAAACTCACCTATGTTCTCCAAAACACACAATTTACCATTTTCCACCATGATGACCAACGAGAACCCAACAAAACCCAACAGAGAACCACAAACACCTCAAAAACTTCCCCAAAAAGAACGGGACAACACCAAAAAACAGAAGAAAACCCCCAAAAAACATGACTCTGCCCCAAAAGTCCCCCTAAACCTACCTGATGTTCTCCAAAACCCACAATTTACACTTTTCCACCATGATGACCAACAAGAACCCAACTAAAACCCATCGGAGACCCCAAAACACGTCAAAAACACCCCAAAAAAGAACTGCATCACCCCAAAAAACAGAACCAAACCCCAAATACAATAGTTCCACTCCAAAAGTCCCCCTAAACCTACCTGATGTGCTCCAAATCTCAAAGTCCACTCCCAACCACCAGAAAACCCATTAGGAACTCAACGAAACGCAACGGAAACGCCAAAACACCTCAAAAACACCCCAAAAGCGAACCGGATCAGAAGAAAAAACGGGATTTAACCCCCAAATAACCCTTAAACCTACCTGATGTTCTCCTAAATCTACAATCCACTCCCAACCACCAGAAAACCCAATGGAAACCCAACAAAACCCAACGGACACCCCAAAACACGTCAAAAACACCCCAAACAAGAACGGCATCACCCCAAAACTGGAAGAAATCCCCCAAAAGCACGGATCCAATCCCAAAACCACCCTAAACCTACCTGATGTGCTCCAAATCCCAAAGTCCACTCCCAACCACCAGAAAACCCATTAGGAACTCAACGAAACACAACGGAAACCCCAAAACACCTCAAAAACACCCCAAAAAAGAACTGGATCAGAAGAAAAAAACAACGAAAACTATGAATTTCCCCCCAAAACCACCCTCAACTCACCTGATCTTCTTCAAAACTCAGAATCCACTCCCATTTACCTTAACGACCAACGAGAACCCAACAAAACCCAACGGAGAACCCAAAACACGTCAAGAACACCCCCAAAAAACACGGGACCACCCCAAAACCAGAAGAAAACCCTAAAACACAGAAGAAATCCCCCAAAACCATAGATTCACCACCAAAAAAAAACTTAAACTCACCTATGTTCTCCAAAACACACAATTTACCATTTTCCACCATGATGACCAACGAGAACCCAACAAAACCCAACGGAGAACCACAAACACCTCAAAAACTTCCCAAAAAAGAACGGGACAACACCAAAAAACAGAAGAAAACCCCCAAAAACATGACTCTGCCCCAAAAGTCCCCCTAAACCTACCTGATGTTCTCCAAAACCCACAATTTACACTTTTCCACCATGATGACCAACAAGAACCCAACTATAACCCATCGGAGACCCCAAAACACGTCAAAAACACCCCAAAAAAGAACTGCATCACCCCAAAAGACAGAACCAAACCCAAATACAATAGTTCCACTCCAAAAGTCCCCCTAAACCTACCTGATGTGCTCCAAATCCCAAAGTCCACTCCCAACCACCAGAAAACCCATTAGGAACTCAACGAAACGCAACGGAAACGCCAAAACACCTCAAAAACACCCCAAAAGCGAACAGGATCAGAAGAAAAAACGGGATTTAACCCCCAAATAACCCTTAAACCTACCTGATGTTCTCCTAAATCTACAATCCACTCCCAACCACCAGAAAACCCAATGGAAACCCAACAAAACCCAACGGACACCCCAAAACACGTCAAAAACACCCCAAACAAGAACGGCATCACCCCAAAACTGGAAGAAATCCCCCAAAAGCACGGATCCAATCCCAAAACCACCCTAAACCTACCTGATGTGCTCCAAATCCCAAAGTCCACTCCCAACCACCAGAAAACCCATTAGGAACTCAACGAAACACAACGGAAACCCCAAAACACCTCAAAAACACCCCAAAAAAGAACTGGATCAGAAGAAAAAAACAACGAAAACTATGAATTTCCCCCCAAAACCACCCTCAACTCACCTGATCTTCTTCAAAACTCAGAATCCACTCCCATTTACCTTAACGACCAATGAGAACCCAACAAAACCCAACGGAGAACCCAAAACACGTCAAGAACACCCCCAAAAAACACGGGACCACCCCAAAACCAGAAGAAAACCCTAAAAAACAGAAGAAATCCCCCAAAACCATAGATTCACCACCAAAAAAAAACTTAAACTCACCTATGTTCTCCAAAACACACAATTTACCATTTTCCACCATGATGACCAACGAGAACCCAACAAAACCCAACGGAGAACCACAAACACCTCAAAAACTTCCCAAAAAAGAACGGGACAACACCAAAAAAACAGAAGAAAACCCCCAAAAACATGACTCTGCCCCAAAAGTCCCCCTAAACCTACCTGATGTTCTCCAAAACCCACAATTTACACTTTTCCACCATGATGACCAACAAGAACCCAACTAAAACCCATCGGAGACCCCAAAACACGTCAAAAACACCCCAAAAAAGAACTGCATCACCCCAAAAAACAGAACCAAACCCCAAATACAATAGTTCCACTCCAAAAGTCCCCCTAAACCTACCTGATGTGCTCCAAATCCCAAAGTCCACTCCCAACCACCAGAAAACCCATTAGGAACTCAACGAAACGCAACGGAAACGCCAAAACACCTCAAAAACACCCCAAAAGCGAACAGGATCAGAAGAAAAAACGGGATTTAACCCCCAAATAACCCTTAAACCTACCTGATGTTCTCCTAAATCTACAATCCACTCCCAACCACCAGAAAACCCAATGGAAACCCAACAAAACCCAACGGACACCCCAAAACACGTCAAAAACACCCCAAACAAGAACGGCATCACCCCAAAACTGGAAGAAATCCCCCAAAAGCACGGATCCAATCCCAAAACCACCCTAAACCTACCTGATGTGCTCCAAATCCCAAAGTCCACTCCCAACCACCAGAAAACCCATTAGGAACTCAACGAAACACAACGGAAACCCCAAAACACCTCAAAAACACCCCAAAAAAGAACTGGATCAGAAGAAAAAAACAACGAAAACTATGAATTTCCCCCCAAAACCACCCTCAACTCACCTGATCTTCTTCAAAACTCAGAATCCACTCCCATTTACCTTAACGACCAACGAGAACCCAACAAAACCCAACGGAGAACCCAAAACACGTCAAGAACACCCCCAAAAAACACGGGACCACCCCAAAACCAGAAGAAAACCCTAAAAAACAGAAGAAATCCCCCAAAACCATAGATTCACCACCAAAAAAAAACTTAAACTCACCTATGTTCTCCAAAACACACAATTTACCATTTTCCACCATGATGACCAACGAGAACCCAACAAAACCCAACAGAGAACCACAAACACCTCAAAAACTTCCCCAAAAAGAAACGGGACAACACCAAAAAACAGAAGAAAACCCCCAAAAACATGACTCTGCCCCAAAAGTCCCCCTAAACCTACCTGATGTTCTCCAAAACCCACAATTTACACTTTTCCACCATGATGACCAACAAGAACCCAACTAAAACCCATCGGAGACCCCAAAACACGTCAAAAACACCCCAAAAAAGAACTGCATCACCCCAAAAAACAGAACCAAACCCCAAATACAATAGTTCCACTCCAAAAGTCCCCCTAAACCTACCTGATGTGCTCCAAATCCCAAAGTCCACTCCCAACCACCAGAAAACCCATTAGGAACTCAACGAAACGCAACGGAAACGCCAAAACACCTCAAAAACACCCCAAAAGCGAACCGGATCAGAAGAAAAAACGGGATTTAACCCCCAAATAACCCTTAAACCTACCTGATGTTCTCCTAAATCTACAATCCACTCCCAACCACCAGAAAACCCAATGGAAACCCAACAAAACCCAACGGACACCCCAAAACACGTCAAAAACACCCCAAACAAGAACGGCATCACCCCAAAACTGGAAGAAATCCCCCAAAAGCACGGATCCAATCCCAAAACCACCCTAAACCTACCTGATGTGCTCCAAATCCCAAAGTCCACTCCCAACCACCAGAAAACCCATTAGGAACTCAACGAAACACAACGGAAACCCCAAAACACCTCAAAAACACCCCAAAAAAGAACTGGATCAGAAGAAAAAAACAACGAAAACTATGAATTTCCCCCCAAAACCACCCTCAACTCACCTGATCTTCTTCAAAACTCAGAATCCACTCCCATTTACCTTAACGACCAACGAGAACCCAACAAAACCCAACGGAGAACCCAAAACACGTCAAGAACACCCCCAAAAAACACGGGACCACCCCAAAACCAGAAGAAAACCCTAAAAAACAGAAGAAATCCCCCAAAACCATAGATTCACCACCAAAAAAAAACTTAAACTCACCTATGTTCTCCAAAACACACAATTTACCATTTTCCACCATGATGACCAACGAGAACCCAACAAAACCCAACGGAGAACCACAAACACCTCAAAAACTTCCCAAAAAAGAACGGGACAACACCAAAAAACAGAAGAAAACCCCCAAAAACATGACTCTGCCCCAAAAGTCCCCCTAAACCTACCTGATGTTCTCCAAAACCCACAATTTACACTTTTCCACCATGATGACCAACAAGAACCCAACTATAACCCATCGGAGACCCCAAAACACGTCAAAAACACCCCAAAAAAGAACTGCATCACCCCAAAAGACAGAACCAAACCCCAAATACAATAGTTCCACTCCAAAAGTCCCCCTAAACCTACCTGATGTGCTCCAAATCCCAAAGTCCACTCCCAACCACCAGAAAACCCATTAGGAACTCAACGAAACGCAACGGAAACGCCAAAACACCTCAAAAACACCCCAAAAGCGAACAGGATCAGAAGAAAAAACGGGATTTAACCCCCAAATAACCCTTAAACCTACCTGATGTTCTCCTAAATCTACAATCCACTCCCAACCACCAGAAAACCCAATGGAAACCCAACAAAACCCAACGGACACCCCAAAACACGTCAAAAACACCCCAAACAAGAACGGCATCACCCCAAAACTGGAAGAAATCCCCCAAAAGCACGGATCCAATCCCAAAACCACCCTAAACCTACCTGATGTGCTCCAAATCCCAAAGTCCACTCCCAACCACCAGAAAACCCATTAGGAACTCAACGAAACACAACGGAAACCCCAAAACACCTCAAAAACACCCCAAAAAACAACTGGATCAGAAGAAAAAAACAACGAAAACTATGAATTTCCCCCCAAAACCACCCTCAACTCACCTGATCTTCTTCAAAACTCAGAATCCACTCCCATTTACCTTAACGACCAACGAGAACCCAACAAAACCCAACGGAGAACCCAAAACACGTCAAGAACACCCCCAAAAAACACGGGACCACCCCAAAACCAGAAGAAAACCCTAAAAAACAGAAGAAATCCCCCAAAACCATAGATTCACCACCAAAAAAAAACTTAAACTCACCTATGTTCTCCAAAACACACAATTTACCATTTTCCACCATGATGACCAACGAGAACCCAACAAAACCCAACGGAGAACCACAAACACCTCAAAAACTTCCCAAAAAAGAACGGGACAACACCAAAAAACAGAAGAAAACCCCCAAAAACATGACTCTGCCCCAAAGTCCCCTAAACCTACCTGATGTTCTCCAAAACCCACAATTTACACTTTTCCACCATGATGACCAACAAGAACCCAACTATAACCCATCGGAGACCCCAAAACACGTCAAAAACACCCCAAAAAAGAACTGCATCACCCCAAAAAACAGAACCAAACCCCAAATACAATAGTTCCACTCCAAAAGTCCCCCTAAACCTACCTGATGTTCTCCAAATCCCAAAGTCCACTCCCAACCACCAGAAAACCCATTAGGAACTCAACGAAACGCAACGGAAACGCCAAAACACCTCAAAAACACCCCAAAAGCGAACAGGATCAGAAGAAAAAACGGGATTTAACCCCCAAATAACCCTTAAACCTACCTGATGTTCTCCTAAATCTACAATCCACTCCCAACCACCAGAAAACCCAATGGAAACCCAACAAAACCCAACGGACACCCCAAAACACGTCAAAAACAACCCAAACAAGAACGGCATCACCCCAAAACTGGAAGAAATCCCCCAAAAGCACGGATCCAATCCCAAAACCACCCTAAACCTACCTGATGTGCTCCAAATCCCAAAGTCCACTCCCAACCACCATAAAACCCATTAGGAACTCAACGAAACACAACGGAAACCCCAAAACACCTCAAAAACACCCCAAAAAAGAACTGGATCAGAAGAAAAACACAACGAAAACTATGAATTTCCCCCCAAAACCACCCTCAAACTCACCTGATCTTCTTCAAAACTCAGAATCCACTCCCATTTACCTTAACGACCAACGAGAACCCAACAAAACCCAACGGAGAACCCAAAACACGTCAAGAACACCCCCAAAAAACACGGGACCACCCCAAAACCAGAAGAAAACCCTAAAAAACAGAAGAAATCCCCCAAAACCATAGATTCACCACCAAAAAAAAACTTAAACTCACCTATGTTCTCCAAAACACACAATTTACCATTTTCCACCATGATGACCAACGAGAACCCAACAAAACCCAACGGAGAACCACAAACACCTCAAAAACTTCCCAAAAAAGAACGGGACAACACCAAAAAACAGAAGAAAACCCCCAAAAACATGACTCTGCCCCAAAAGTCCCCCTAAACCTACCTGATGTTCTCCAAAACCCACAATTTACACTTTTCCACCATGATGACCAACAAGAACCCAACTATAACCCATCGGAGACCCCAAAACACGTCAAAAACACCCCAAGAAAGAACTGCATCACCCCAAAAGACAGAACCAAACCCCAAATACAATAGTTCCACTCCAAAAGTCCCCCTAAACCTACCTGATGTGCTCCAAATCCCAAAGTCCACTCCCAACCACCAGAAAACCCATTAGGAACTCAACGAAACGCAACGGAAACGCCAAAACACCTCAAAAACACCCCAAAAGCGAACAGGATCAGAAGAAAAAAACGGGATTTAACCCCCAAATAACCCTTAAACCTACCTGATGTTCTCCTAAATCTACAATCCACTCCCAACCACCAGAAAACCCAATGGAAACCCAACAAAACCCAACGGACACCCCAAAACACGTCAAAAACACCCCAAACAAGAACGGCATCACCCCAAAACTGGAAGAAATCCCCCAAAAGCACGGATCCAATCCCAAAACCACCCTAAACCTACCTGATGTGCTCCAAATCCCAAAGTCCACTCCCAACCACCAGAAAACCCATTAGGAACTCAACGAAACACAACGGAAACCCCAAAACACCTCAAAAACACCCCAAAAAAGAACTGGATCAGAAGAAAAAACAACGAAAACTATGAATTTCCCCCCAAAACCACCCTCAACTCACCTGATCTTCTTCAAAACTCAGAATCCACTCCCATTTACCTTAACGACCAACGAGAACCCAACAAAACCCAACGGAGAACCCAAAACACGTCAAGAACACCCCAAAAAAACACGGGACCACCCCAAAACCAGAAGAAAACCCTAAAAACAGAAGAAATCCCCCAAAACCATAGATTCACCACCAAAAAAAAACTTAAACTCACCTATGTTCTCCAAAACACACAATTTACCATTTTCCACCATGATGACCAACGAGAACCCAACAAAACCCAACGGAGAACCACAAACACCTCAAAAACTTCCCAAAAAAGAACGGGACAACACCAAAAAACAGAAGAAAACCCCCAAAAACATGACTCTGCCCCAAAAGTCCCCCTAAACCTACCTGATGTTCTCCAAAACCCACAATTTACACTTTTCCACCATGATGACCAACAAGAACCCAACTAGAACCCATCGGAGACCCCAAAACACGTCAAAAACACCCAAGAAAGAACTGCATCACCCCAAAAAACAGAACCAAACCCCAAATACAATAGTTCCACTCCAAAAGTCCCCCTAAACCTACCTGATGTGCTCCAAATCCCAAAGTCCACTCCCAACCACCAGAAAACCCATTAGGAACTCAATGAAACGCAACGGAAACGCCAAAACACCTCAAAAACACCCCAAAAGCGAACAGGATCAGAAGAAAAAACGGGATTTAACCCCCAAATAACCCTTAAACCTACCTGATGTTCTCCTAAATCTACAATCCACTCCCAACCACCAGAAAACCCAATGGAAACCCAACAAAACCCAACGGACACCCCAAAACACGTCAAAAAAACCCCAAACAAGAACGGCATCACCCCAAAACTGGAAGAAATCCCCCAAAAGCACGGATCCAATCCCAAAACCACCCTAAACCTACCTGATGTGCTCCAAATCCCAAAGTCCACTCCCAACCACCAGAAAACCCATTAGGAACTCAACGAAACACAACGGAAACCCCAAAACACCTCAAAAACACCCCAAAAAAGAACTGGATCAGAAGAAAAAAACAACGAAAACTATGAATTTCCCCCCAAAACCACCCTCAACTCACCTGATCTTCAAAACTCAGAATCCACTCCCATTTACCTTAACGACCAACGAGAACCCAACAAAACCCAACGGAGAACCCAAAACACGTCAAGAACACCCCCAAAAAACACGGGACCACCCCAAAACCAGAAGAAAACCCTAAAAAACAGAAGAAATCCCCAAAACCATAGATTCACCACCAAAAAAAAACCTTAAACTCACCTATGTTCTCCAAAACACACAATTTACCATTTTCCACCATGATGACCAACGAGAACCCAACCAAAACCCAACGGAGAACCACAAACACCTCAAAAACTTCCCAAAAAAGAACGGGACAACACCAAAAAACAGAAGAAAACCCCCAAAAACATGACTCTGCCCCAAAAGTCCCCCTAAACCTACCTGATGTTCTCCAAAACCCACAATTTACACTTTTCCACCATGATGACCAACAAGAACCCAACTAGAACCCATCGGAGACCCCAAAACACGTCAAAAACACCCCAAGAAAGAACTGCATCACCCCAAAAAACAGAACCAAACCCCAAATACAATAGTTCCACTCCAAAAGTCCCCCTAAACCTACCTGATGTGCTCCAAATCCCAAAGTCCACTCCCAACCACCAGAAAACCCATTAGGAACTCAACGAAACGCAACGGAAACGCCAAAACACCTCAAAAACACCCCAAAAGCGAACAGGATCAGAAGAAAAAACGGGATTTAACCCCCAAATAACCCTTAAACCTACCTGATGTTCTCCTAAATCTACAATCCACTCCCAACCACCAGAAAACCCAATGGAAACCCAACAAAACCCAACGGACACCCCAAAACACGTCAAAAACACCCCAAACAAGAACGGCATCACCCCAAAACTGGAAGAAATCCCCCAAAAGCACGGATCCAATCCCAAAACCACCCTAAACCTACCTGATGTGCTCCAAATCCCAAAGTCCACTCCCAACCACCAGAAAACCCATTAGGAACTCAACGAAACACAACGGAAACCCCAAA
>NW_028180883.1:0-30126 GCF_964211825.1 Aythya ferina
TCCAAAAACCACAATCCACTCCTATTTAACATAATGACAAACAAGAACCCAACAAAACCTAATGGAGACCCCAAAACACGTCAAAAACACCCCAAACAAGAACGGCATCACCACCAAAACTGGAAGAAAATCCCCCAAAACCATAGATCCACCCCAAAGACACCCTAAACCTACCTGATGTTCTCCAAAAACCACAATTTACACTTTTCCAACACGATGACCAACGAGAACCCAACAGAACCCAACAGAGACCCCAAAAAACGTCAAAAACACCCCAAACAAGAACGGCATCACCCCCAAAACTGGAAGAAAATCCCCCAAAACCATAGATCCACCCCAAAACCACCCTAAACCTACCTGATCTTCTCCAAAACCCACAATCCACTCCTATTTAACATAATGACAAACAAGAACCCAACTAAACCTAATGGAGACACCAAAACACGTCAAAAACACCCCAAACAAGAAAAGGATCACCACCAAAACTGGAAGAAAATACACCAAAACCATAGATCCACCCCAAAACCACCCTAAACCTAACTGATGTTCTCCAAAACCCACAATTTACCCTTTTCCACCATGATGACCAACGAGAACCAAACAAAACCCAACGGAGACCCCAAAACACTTCAAATACACCCCAAAAAAGAACAGGATCACGCCAAAAAATAGAAGAAAACCCCAAATACCATAGATCCACCCCAAAGACACCCTAAACCTACCTGATGTTCTCCTAATCCCAAAGCACACTCCCAACCACCATAAAACACAGTAGGAATTCAACGAAACGCAACGGAAACCCCAAAACACTTCAAAATCACCCGAAGAAAGGAGAGGATCACTCCCCCAAAAAGAAGAAAACCCCAAATACCATGAATCCACGCGAAAACTCCCCCTAAACCTACCTGAAGTTCTCCAAAACCCACAATTTACCCTTTTACAACACGATGACCAACGAGAACCCAACAAAACCCAACAGAGACCCCAAAAAACGTCAAAAACACCCCAAACAAGAACGGCATCACCCCCAAAACTGGAAGAAAATCCCCCAAAACCATAGATCCACCCCAAAACCACCCTAAACCTACCTGATGTTCTCCAAAACCCACAATCCACTCCTATTTAACATAATGACAAACAAGAACCCAACAAAACCTAATGGAGACCCCAAAACACGTAAAAAACACCACAAAAAATATCGGCATCACCCCCAAAACTGGAAGAAAATACGCCAAAACCATAGATCCACCCCAAAACCACCCTAAACCTACCTGATGTTATCCAAACCCCACAATTTACCCTTTTCCACCATGATAACCAACGAGAACCCAACAAAACCCAACGGAGACCCCAAAAAACGTCAAAAACACCCCAAACAAGAACGGCATCACCCCCAAAACTGGAAGAAAATCCCCCAAAACCATAGATCCACCCCAAAGACACCCTAAACCTACCTGATCTTCTCCAAAACCCACAATCCACACCTATTTAACATAATGACAAACAAGAACCCAACTAAACCTAATGGAGACACCAAAACACGTCAAAAACACCCCAAACAAGAAAAGGATCACCACCAAAACTGGAAGAAAATACACCAAAACCATAGATCCACCCCAAAACCACCCTAAACCTAACTGATGTTCTCCAAAACCCACAATTTACCCTTTTCCACCATGATGACCAACGAGAACCAAACAAAACCCAACGGAGACCCCAAAACACTTCAAATACACCCCAAAAAAGAACAGGATCACGCCAAAAAATAGAAGAAAACCCCAAATACCATAGATCCACCCCAAAGACACCCTAAACCTACCTGATGTTCTCCTAATCCCAAAGCACACTCCCAACCACCATAAAACACAGTAGGAATTCAACGAAACGCAACGGAAACCCCAAAACACTTCAAAATCACCCGAAGAAAGGAGAGGATCACTCCCCCAAAAAGAAGAAAACCCCAAATACCATGAATCCACGCGAAAACTCCCCCTAAACCTACCTGAAGTTCTCCAAAACCCACAATTTACCCTTTTACAACACGATGACCATGGAAAACCCAATGAAACCCAACGGAGACCCCAAAACACGTCAAAAACAACAAAAAAAGTCCAGGATCATCCCCCCCCCCCAAAAAAAAAAAAAAAAAAAAAACTGAATACCATATATCCACGACAAAACCACGCTAAACCTACCTGATGTTCTCCAAAACCCACAATTTACCCTTTTCCACCATGATGACCAACGAGAACCCAACAAAACCAAACAGAGACCCCAAAAACCTTAAAAAATACCCCAAACAAGAATGGCATCACCCCCAAAACTGGAAGAAAATCCCCCAAAACCATAGATCCACCCCAAAACCACCCTAAACCTACCTGATCTTCTCCAAAACCCACAATTTACCCTTTTCCACCATGATAACCAACGAGAACCCAACAAAACCCAACGGAGACCCCAAAAAAACGTCAAAAACACCCCAAACAAGAACGGCATCACCACCAAAACTGGAAGAAAATCCACCAAAACCATAGATCCACCCCAAAACCACCCTAAACCTACCTGATGATCTCCAAAAACCACAATTTACCCTTTTCCACCATGATAACCAACGAGAACCCAACAAAACCCAACGGAGACCCCAAAAAACGTCAAAAACACCCCAAACAAGAACGGCATCACCACCAAAACTGGAAGAAAATCCCCCAAAACCATAGATCCACCCCAAAGACACCCTAAACCTACCTGATCTTCTCCAAAACCCACAATCCACACCTATTTAACATAATGACAAACAAGAACCCAACTAAACCTAATGGAGACACCAAAACACGTCAAAAACACCCCAAACAAGAATGGCATCACCCCCAAAACTGGAAGAAAATCCCCCAAAACCATAGATCCACCCCAAAACCACCCTAAACCTACCTGATCTTCTCCAAAACCCACAATCCACTCCTATTTAACATAATGACAAACAAGAACCCAACAAAACCTAATGGAGACCCCAAAACACGTAAAAAACACCCCAAAAAATATCGGCATCACCCCCAAAACTGGAAGAAAATACGCCAAAACCATAGATCCACCCCAAAACCACCCTAAACCTAACTGATGTTCTCCAAAACCCACAATTTACCCTTTTCCACCATGATGACCAACGAGAACCAAACAAAACCAAACGGAGACCCCAAAACACTTCAAATACACCCCAAAAAAGAACAGGATCACGCCAAAAAATAGAAGAAAACCCCAAATACCATAGATCCACCCCAAAGACACCCTAAACCTACCTGATGTTCTCCAAAAACCACAATTTACCCTTTTCCAACACGATGACCAACGAGAACCCAACAGAACCCAACAGAGACCCCAAAAAACGTCAAAAACACCCCAAACAAGAACGGCATCACCCCCAAAACTGGAAGAAAATCCCCCAAAACCATAGATCCACCCCAAAACCACCCTAAACCTACCTGATCTTCTCCAAAAACCACAATCCACTCCTATTTAACATAACGACAAACAAGAACCCAACAAAACCTAATGGAGACACCAAAACACGTCAAAAACACCCCAAACAAGAACGGCATCACCACCAAAACTGGAAGAAAATCCCCCAAAACCATAGATCCACCCCAAAGACACCCTAAACCTACCTGATGTTCTCCAAAAACCACAATTTACACTTTTCCAACACGATGACCAACGAGAACCCAACAGAACCCAACAGAGACCCCAAAAAACGTCAAAAACACCCCAAACAAGAACGGCATCACCCCCAAAACTGGAAGAAAATCCCCCAAAACCATAGATCCACCCCAAAACCACCCTAAACCTACCTGATCTTCTCCAAAACCCACAATCCACACCTATTTAACATAATGACAAACAAGAACCCAACTAAACCTAATGGAGACACCAAAACACGTCAAAAACACCCCAAACAAGAAAAGGATCACCACCAAAACTGGAAGAAAATACACCAAAACCATAGATCCACCCCAAAACCACCCTAAACCTAACTGATGTTCTCCAAAACCCACAATTTACCCTTTTCCACCATGATGACCAACGAGAACCAAACAAAACCCAACGGAGACCCCAAAACACTTCAAATACACCCCAAAAAAGAACAGGATCACGCCAAAAAATAGAAGAAAACCCCAAATACCATAGATCCACCCCAAAGACACCCTAAACCTACCTGATGTTCTCCTAATCCCAAAGCACACTCCCAACCACCATAAAACACAGTAGGAATTCAACGAAACGCAACGGAAACCCCAAAACACTTCAAAATCACCCGAAGAAAGGAGAGGATCACTCCCCCAAAAAGAAGAAAACCCCAAATACCATGAATCCACGCGAAAACTCCCCCTAAACCTACCTGAAGTTCTCCAAAACCCACAATTTACCCTTTTACAACACGATGACCAACGAGAACCCAACAAAACCCAACAGAGACCCCAAAAAACGTCAAAAACACCCCAAACAAGAACGGCATCACCCCCAAAACTGGAAGAAAATCCCCCAAAACCATAGATCCACCCCAAAACCACCCTAAACCTACCTGATGTTCTCCAAAACCCACAATCCACTCCTATTTAACATAATGACAAACAAGAACCCAACAAAACCTAATGGAGACCCCAAAACACGTAAAAAACACCACAAAAAATATCGGCATCACCCCCAAAACTGGAAGAAAATACGCCAAAACCATAGATCCACCCCAAAACCACCCTAAACCTACCTGATGTTATCCAAACCCCACAATTTACCCTTTTCCACCATGATAACCAACGAGAACCCAACAAAACCCAACGGAGACCCCAAAAAACGTCAAAAACACCCCAAACAAGAACGGCATCACCCCCAAAACTGGAAGAAAATCCCCCAAAACCATAGATCCACCCCAAAGACACCCTAAACCTACCTGATGTTCTCCAAAAACCACAATCCACACCTATTTAACATAATGACAAACAAGAACCCAACTAAACCTAATGGAGACACCAAAACACGTCAAAAACACCCCAAACAAGAAAAGGATCACCACCAAAACTGGAAGAAAATACACCAAAACCATAGATCCACCCCAAAACCACCCTAAACCTAACTGATGTTCTCCAAAACCCACAATTTACCCTTTTCCACCATGATGACCAACGAGAACCAAACAAAACCAAACGGAGACCCCAAAACACTTCAAATACACCCCAAAAAAGAACAGGATCACGCCAAAAAATAGAAGAAAACCCCAAATACCATAGATCCACCTCAAAGACACCCTAAACCTACCTGATGTTCTCCTAATCCCAAAGCACACTCCCAACCACCATAAAACACATTAGGAATTCAACGAAACGCAACGGAAACCCCAAAACACTTCAAAATCACCCGAAGAAAGGAGAGGATCACTCCCCCAAAAAGAAGAAAACCCCAAATACCATGAATCCACGCGAAAACTCCCCCTAAACCTACCTGAAGTTCTCCAAAACCCACAATTTACCCTTTTACAACACGATGACCATGGAAAACCCAATGAAACCCAACGGAGACCCCAAAACACGTCAAAAACAACAAAAAAAGTCCAGGATCATCCCCCCCCCCAAAAAAAAAAAAAAAAAAAAACTGAATACCATATATCCACGACAAAACCACGCTAAACCTACCTGATGTTCTCCAAAACCCACAATTTACCCTTTTCCACCATGATGACCAACGAGAACCCAACAAAACCAAACAGAGACCCCAAAAACCTTAAAAAATACCCCAAACAAGAATGGCATCACCCCCAAAACTGGAAGAAAATCCCCCAAAACCATAGATCCACCCCAAAACCACCCTAAACCTACCTGATCTTCTCCAAAAACCACAATTTACCCTTTTCCACCATGATAACCAACGAGAACCCAACAAAACCCAACGGAGACCCCAAAAAACGTCAAAAACACCCCAAACAAGAACGGCATCACCACCAAAACTGGAAGAAAATCCCCCAAAACCATAGATCCACCCCAAAACCACCCTAAACCTACCTGATGATCTCCAAAAACCACAATTTACCCTTTTCCACCATGATAACCAACGAGAACCCAACAAAACCCAACGGAGACCCCAAAAAACGTCAAAAACACCCCAAACAAGAACGGCATCACCACCAAAACTGGAAGAAAATCCCCCAAAACCATAGATCCACCCCAAAGACACCCTAAACCTACCTGATCTTCTCCAAAACCCACAATCCACACCTATTTAACATAATGACAAACAAGAACCCAACTAAACCTAATGGAGACACCAAAACACGTCAAAAACACCCCAAACAAGAACGGCATCACCCCCAAAACTGGAAGAAAATCCCCCAAAACCATAGATCCACCCCAAAACCACCCTAAACCTACCTGATCTTCTCCAAAACCCACAATCCACTCCTATTTAACATAATGACAAACAAGAACCCAACTAAACCTAATGGAGACCCCAAAACACGTAAAAAACACCACAAAAAATATCGGCATCACCCCCAAAACTGGAAGAAAATACGCCAAAACCATAGATCCACCCCAAAACCACCCTAAACCTAACTGATGTTCTCCAAAACCCACAATTTACCCTTTTCCACCATGATGACCAACGAGAACCAAACAAAACCCAACGGAGACCCCAAAACACTTCAAATACACCCCAAAAAAGAACAGGATCACGCCAAAAAATAGAAGAAAACCCCAAATACCATAGATCCACCCCAAAGACACCCTAAACCTACCTGATGTTCTCCTAATCCCAAAGCACACTCCCAACCACCATAAAACACAGTAGGAATTCAACGAAACGCAACGGAAACCCCAAAACACTTCAAAATCACCCGAAGAAAGGACAGGATCACTCCCCCAAAAAGAAGAAAACCCCAAATACCATGAATCCACGCGAAAACTCCCCCTAAACCTACCTGAAGTTCTCCAAAACCCACAATTTACCCTTTTACAACACGATGACCAAAGAGAACCCAACAAAACCAAACAGAGACCACAAAAACCTTAAAAAATACCCCAAACAAGAATGGCATCACCCCCAAAACTGGAAGAAAACCCCCAAAACCATAGATCCACCCCAAAGACACCCTAAACCTACCTGATGTTCTCCAAAAACCACAATTTACCCTTTTCCAACACGATGACCAACGAGAACCCAACAGAACCCAACAGAGACCCCAAAACACGTCAAAAACACCCCAAACAAGAACGGCATCACCCCCAAAACTGGAAGAAAATCCCCCAAAACCATAGATCCACCCCAAAACCACCCTAAACCTACCTGATGTTATCCAAAACCCACAATTTACCCTTTTCCACCATGATAACCAACGAGAACCCAACAAAACCCAACGGAGACCCCAAAAAACGTCAAAAACACCCCAAACAAGAACGGCATCACCCCCAAAACTGGAAGAAAATCCCCCAAAACCATAGATCCACCCCAAAGACACCCTAAACCTACCTCATCTTCTCCAAAAACCACAATTTACCCTTTTCCAACACGATGACCAACGAGAACCCAACAGAACACTACAGAGATCCCAAAAAACGTCAAAAACACCCCAAACAAGAACGGCATCACCCCCAAAACTGGAAGAAAATCCCCCAAAACCATAGATCCACCCCAAAACCACCCTAAAACTACCTCATGTTCTCCAAAAACCACAATGTACACTTTTCCAACACGATGACCAACGAGAACCCAACAGAACCCAACAGAGACCCCAAAAAACGTCAAAAACACCCCAAACAAGAACGGCATCACCCCCAAAACTGGAAGAAAATCCCCCAAAACCATAGATCCACCCCAAAGACACCCTAAACCTACCTAATGTTCTCCAAAAACCACAATTTACACTTTTCCAACACGATGACCAACGAGAACCCAACAGAACCCAACAGAGATCCCAAAAAACGTCAAAAACACCACAAACAAGAACGGCATCACCACCAAAACTGGAAGAAAGTCCCCCAAAACCATAGATCCACCCCAAAGACACCCTAAACCTACCTGATGTTCTCC
The DNA here is from genome assembly GCF_964211825.1 of Aythya ferina. NCBI lineage: Eukaryota > Metazoa > Chordata > Aves > Anseriformes > Anatidae > Aythya > Aythya ferina. The sequence goes on from NW_028180883.1 coordinate 8,068, forward strand.
AAAAACCACAATTTACCCTTTTCCAACACGATGACCAACGAGAACCCAACAGAACCCAACAGAGACCCCAAAAAACGTCAAAAACACCCCAAACAAGAACGGCATCACCCCCAAAACTGGAAGAAAATCCCCCAAAACCATAGATCCACCCCAAAACCACCCTAAACCTACCTGATCTTCTCCAAAACCCACAATCCACACCTATTTAACATAATGACAAACAAGAACCCAACAAAACCTAATGGAGACACCAAAACACGTCAAAAACACCCCAAACAAGAACGGCATCACCACCAAAACTGGAAGAAAATCCCCCAAAACCATAGATCCACCCCAAAGACACCCTAAACCTACCTGATGTTCTCCAAAAACCACAATTTACCCTTTTCCAACACGATGACCAACGAGAACCCAACAGAACCCAACAGAGACCCCAAAAAACGTCAAAAACACCCCAAACAAGAACGGCATCACCCCCAAAACTGGAAGAAAATCCCCCAAAACCATAGATCCACCCCAAAACCACCCTAAACCTACCTGATCTTCTCCAAAACCCACAATCCACACCTATTTAACATAATGACAAACAAGAACCCAACAAAACCTAATGGAGACACCAAAACACGTCAAAAACACCCCAAACAAGAACGGCATCACCACCAAAACTGGAAGAAAATCCCCCAAAACCATAGATCCACCCCAAAGACACTTTAAACCTACCTGATGTTCTCCAAAAACCACAATTTACACTTTTCCAACACGATGACCAACGAGAACCCAACAGAACCCAACAGAGACCCCAAAAAACGTCAAAAACACCCCAAACAAGAACGGCATCACCCCCAAAACTGGAAGAAAATCCCCCAAAACCATAGATCCACCCCAAAACCACCCTAAACCTACCTGATCTTCTCCAAAACCCACAATCCACACCTATTTAACATAATGACAAACAAGAACCCAACTAAACCTAATGGAGACACCAAAACACGTCAAAAACACCCCAAACAAGAAAAGGATCACCACCAAAACTGGAAGAAAATACACCAAAACCATAGATCCACCCCAAAACCACCCTAAACCTAACTGATGTTCTCCAAAACCCACAATTTACCCTTTTCCACCATGATGACCAACGAGAACCAAACAAAACCCAACGGAGACCCCAAAACACTTCAAATACACCCCAAAAAAGAACAGGATCACGCCAAAAAATAGAAGAAAACCCCAAATACCATAGATCCACCCCAAAGACACCCTAAACCTACCTGATGTTCTCCTAATCCCAAAGCACACTCCCAACCACCATAAAACACAGTAGGAATTCAACGAAACGCAACGGAAACCCCAAAACACTTCAAAATCACCCGAAGAAAGGAGAGGATCACTCCCCCAAAAAGAAGAAAACCCCAAATACCATGAATCCACGCGAAAACTCCCCCTAAACCTACCTGAAGTTCTCCAAAACCCACAATTTACCCTTTTACAACACGATGACCAACGAGAACCCAACAAAACCAAACAGAGACCACAAAAACCTTAAAAAATACCCCAAACAAGAATGGCATCACCCCCAAAACTGGAAGAAAATCCCCCAAAACCATAGATCCACCCCAAAGACACCCTAAACCTACCTGATCTTCTCCAAAAACCACAATTTACCCTTTTCCAACACGATGACCAACGAGAACCCAACAGAACCCAACAGAGACCCCAAAAAACGTCAAAAACACCCCAAACAAGAACGGCATCACCCCCAAAACTGGAAGAAAATCCCCCAAAACCATAGATCCACCCCAAAACCACCCTAAACCTACCTGATGTTCTCCAAAACCCACAATCCACACCTATTTAACATAATGACAAACAAGAACCCAACAAAACCTAATGGAGACACCAAAACACGTCAAAAACACCCCAAACAAGAACGGCATCACCCCCAAAACTGGAAGAAAATCCACCAAAACCATAGATCCACCCCAAAGACACCCTAAACATACCTGATGTTCTCCAAAAACCATAATTTACCCTTTTCCACCATGATAACCAACGAGAACCCAACAGAACCCAACAGAGACCCCAAAAAACGTCAAAAACACCCCAAACAAGAACGGCATCACCCCCAAAACTGGAAGAAAATCCCCCAAAACAATAGATCCACCCCAAAGACACCCTAAACCTACCTGATCTTCTCCAAAACCCACAATCCACACCTATTTAACATAATGACAAACAAGAACCCAACTAAACCTAATGGAGACACCAAAACACGTCAAAAACACCCCAAACAAGAAAAGGATCACCACCAAAACTGGAAGAAAATACACCAAAACCATAGATCCACCCCAAAACCACCCTAAACCTAACTGATGTTCTCCAAAACCCACAATTTACCCTTTTCCACCATGATGACCAACGAGAACCAAACAAAACCCAACGGAGACCCCAAAACACTTCAAATACACCCCAAAAAAGAACAGGATCACGCCAAAAAATAGAAGAAAACCCCAAATACCATAGATCCACCCCAAAGACACCCTAAACCTACCTGATGTTCTCCTAATCCCAAAGCACACTCCCAACCACCATAAAACACAGTAGGAATTCAACGAAACGCAACGGAAACCCCAAAACACTTCAAAATCACCCGAAGAAAGGAGAGGATCACTCCCCCAAAAAGAAGAAAACCCCAAATACCATGAATCCACGCGAAAACTCCCCCTAAACCTACCTGAAGTTCTCCAAAACCCACAATTTACCCTTTTACAACACGATGACCATGGAAAACCCAATGAAACCCAACGGAGACCCCAAAACACGTCAAAAACAACAAAAAAAGTCCAGGATCATCCCCCCCCCCAAAAAAAAAAAAAAAAAAACTGAATACCATATATCCACGACAAAACCACCCTAAACCTACCTGATGTTCTCCAAAACCCACAATTTACCCTTTTCCACCATGATGACCAACGAGAACCCAACAAAACCAAACAGAGACCCCAAAAACCTTAAAAAATACCCCAAACAAGAATGGCATCACCCCCAAAACTGGAAGAAAATCCCCCAAAACCATAGATCCACCCCAAAACCACCCTAAACCTACCTGATCTTCTCCAAAACCCACAATTTACCCTTTTCCACCATGATGACCAACGAAAACCCAACAAAACCAAACAGAGACCCCAAAAACCTTAAAAAATACCCCAAACAAGAATGGCATCACCCCCAAAACTGGAAGAAAATCCCCCAAAACCATAGATCCACCCCAAAACCACCCTAAACCTACCTGATGTTCTCCAAAACCCACAATTTACCCTTTTCCACCATGATAACCAACGAGAACCCAACAAAACCCAACGGAGACCCCAAAAAACGTCAAAAACACCCCAAACAAGAACGGCATCACCCCCAAAACTGGAAGAAAATCCCCCAAAACCATAGATCCACCCCAAAACCACCCTAAACCTACCTGATCTTCTCCAAAAACCACAATCCACTGCTATTTAACATAATGACAAACAAGAACCCAACAAAACCTAATGGAGACACCAAAACACGTCAAAAACACCCCAAACAAGAACGGCATCACCACCAAAACTGGAAGAAAATCCCCCAAAACCATAGATCCACCCCAAAGACACCCTAAACCTACCTGATGTTCTCCAAAAACCACAATTTACACTTTTCCAACACGATGACCAACGAGAACCCAACAGAACCCAACAGAGACCCCAAAAAACGTCAAAAACACCCCAAACAAGAACGGCATCACCCCCAAAACTGGAAGAAAATCCCCCAAAACCATAGATCCACCCCAAAACCACCCTAAACCTACCTGATCTTCTCCAAAACCCACAATCCACACCTATTTAACATAATGACAAACAAGAACCCAACTAAACCTAATGGAGACACCAAAACACGTCAAAAACACCCCAAACAAGAAAAGGATCACCACCAAAACTGGAAGAAAATACACCAAAACCATAGATCCACCCCAAAACCACCCTAAACCTAACTGATGTTCTCCAAAACCCACAATTTACCCTTTTCCACCATGATGACCAACGAGAACCAAACAAAACCCAACGGAGACCCCAAAACACTTCAAATACACCCCAAAAAAGAACAGGATCACGCCAAAAAATAGAAGAAAACCCCAAATACCATAGATCCACCCCAAAGACACCCTAAACCTACCTGATGTTCTCCTAATCCCAAAGCACACTCCCAACCACCATAAAACACAGTAGGAATTCAACGAAACGCAACGGAAACCCCAAAACACTTCAAAATCACCCGAAGAAAGGAGAGGATCACTCCCCCAAAAAGAAGAAAACCCCAAATACCATGAATCCACGCGAAAACTCCCCCTAAACCTACCTGAAGTTCTCCAAAACCCACAATTTACCCTTTTACAACACGATGACCAACGAGAACCCAACAAAACCCAACAGAGACCCCAAAAAACGTCAAAAACACCCCAAACAAGAACGGCATCACCCCCAAAACTGGAAGAAAATCCCCCAAAACCATAGATCCACCCCAAAACCACCCTAAACCTACCTGATGTTCTCCAAAACCCACAATCCACTCCTATTTAACATAATGACAAACAAGAACCCAACAAAACCTAATGGAGACCCCAAAACACGTAAAAAACACCACAAAAAATATCGGCATCACCCCCAAAACTGGAAGAAAATACGCCAAAACCATAGATCCACCCCAAAACCACCCTAAACCTACCTGATGTTATCCAAACCCCACAATTTACCCTTTTCCACCATGATAACCAACGAGAACCCAACAAAACCCAACGGAGACCCCAAAAAACGTCAAAAACACCCCAAACAAGAACGGCATCACCCCCAAAACTGGAAGAAAATCCCCCAAAACCATAGATCCACCCCAAAGACACCCTAAACCTACCTGATGTTCTCCAAAACCCACAATCCACACCTATTTAACATAATGACAAACAAGAACCCAACTAAACCTAATGGAGACACCAAAACACGTCAAAAACACCCCAAACAAGAAAAGGATCACCACCAAAACTGGAAGAAAATACACCAAAACCATAGATCCACCCCAAAACCACCCTAAACCTAACTGATGTTCTCCAAAACCCACAATTTACCCTTTTCCACCATGATGACCAACGAGAACCAAACAAAACCAAACGGAGACCCCAAAACACTTCAAATACACCCCAAAAAAGAACAGGATCACGCCAAAAAATAGAAGAAAACCCCAAATACCATAGATCCACCTCAAAGACACCCTAAACCTACCTGATGTTCTCCTAATCCCAAAGCACACTCCCAACCACCATAAAACACATTAGGAATTCAACGAAACGCAACGGAAACCCCAAAACACTTCAAAATCACCCGAAGAAAGGAGAGGATCACTCCCCCAAAAAGAAGAAAACCCCAAATACCATGAATCCACGCGAAAACTCCCCCTAAACCTACCTGAAGTTCTCCAAAACCCACAATTTACCCTTTTACAACACGATGACCAACGAGAACCCAACAAAACCAAACAGAGACCACAAAAACCTTAAAAAATACCCCAAACAAGAATGGCATCACCCCCAAAACTGGAAGAAAATCCCCCAAAACCATAGATCCACCCCAAAGACACCCTAAACCTACCTGATCTTCTCCAAAAACCACAATTTACCCTTTTCCAACACGATGACCAACGAGAACCCAACAGAACCCAACAGAGACCCCAAAAAACGTCAAAAACACCCCAAACAAGAACGGCATCACCACCAAAACTGGAAGAAAATCCCCCAAAACCATAGATCCACCCCAAAACCACCCTAAACCTACCTGATGTTCTCCAAAACCCACAATCCACACCTATTTAACATAATGACAAACAAGAACCCAACAAAACCTAATGGAGACACCAAAACACGTCAAAAACACACCAAACAAGAACGGCATCACCCCCAAAACTGGAAGAAAATCCACCAAAACCATAGATCCACCCCAAAGACACCCTAAACATACCTGATGTTCTCCAAAAACCATAATTTACCCTTTTCCACCATGATAACCAACGAGAACCAAACAAAACCCAACAGAGACCCCAAAAAACGTCAAAAACACCCCAAACAAGAACGGCATCACCCCCAAAACTGGAAGAAAATCCCCCAAAACAATAGATCCACCCCAAAGACACCCTAAACCTACCTGATCTTCTCCAAAACCCACAATCCACACCTATTTAACATAATGACAAACAAGAACCCAACTAAACCTTATGGAGACACCAAAACACGTCAAAAACACCCCAAACAAGAAAAGGATCACCACCAAAACTGGAAGAAAATACACCAAAACCATAGATCCACCCCAAAACCACCCTAAACCTAACTGATGTTCTCCAAAACCCACAATTTACCCTTTTCCACCATGATGACCAACGAGAACCAAACAAAACCCAACGGAGACCCCAAAACACTTCAAATACACCCCAAAAAAGAACAGGATCACGCCAAAAAATAGAAGAAAACCCCAAATACCATAGATCCACCCCAAAGACACCCTAAACCTACCTGATGTTCTCCTAATCCCAAAGCACACTCCCAACCACCATAAAACACAGTAGGAATTCAACGAAACGCAACGGAAACCCCAAAACACTTCAAAATCACCCGAAGAAAGGAGAGGATCACTCCCCCAAAAAGAAGAAAACCCCAAATACCATGAATCCACGCGAAAACTCCCCCTAAACCTACCTGAAGTTCTCCAAAACCCACAATTTACCCTTTTACAACACGATGACCATGGAAAACCCAATGAAACCCAACGGAGACCCCAAAACACGTCAAAAACAACAAAAAAAGTCCAGGATCATCCCCCCCCCCAAAAAAAAAAAAAAAAAACTGAATACCATATATCCACGACAAAACCACCCTAAACCTACCTGATGTTCTCCAAAACCCACAATTTACCCTTTTCCACCATGATGACCAACGAGAACCCAACAAAACCAGAGACCCCAAAAACCTTAAAAAATACCCCAAACAAGAATGGCATCACCCCCAAAACTGGAAGAAAATCCCCCAAAACCATAGATCCACCCCAAAACCACCCTAAACCTACCTCATCTTCTCCAAAAACCACAATTTACCCTTTTCCACCATGATAACCAACGAAAACCCAACAAAACCAAACAGAGACCCCAAAAACCTTAAAAAATACCCCAAACAAGAATGGCATCACCCCCAAAACTGGAAGAAAATCCCCCAAAACCATAGATCCACCCCAAAACCACCCTAAACCTACCTGATCTTCTCCAAAACCCACAATTTACACTTTTCCACCATGATAACCAACGAGAACCCAACAAAACCCAACGGAGACCCCAAAAAACGTCAAAAACACCCCAAACAAGAACGGCATCACCCCCAAAACTGGAAGAAAATCCCCCAAAACCATAGATCCACCCCAAAACCACCCTAAACCTACCTGATGTTCTCCAAAAACCACAATCCACTCCTATTTAACATAATGACAAACAAGAACCCAACTAAACCTAATGGAGACACCAAAACACGTCAAAAACACCCCAAACAAGAAAAGGATCACCACCAAAACTGGAAGAAAATACACCAAAACCATAGATCCACCCCAAAACCACCCTAAACCTAACTGATGTTCTCCAAAACCCACAATTTACCCTTTTCCACCATGATGACCAACGAGAACCCAACAAAACCCAACGGAGACCCCAAAAAACGTCAAAAACACCCCAAACAAGAACGGCATCACCCCCAAAACTGGAAGAAAATCCCCCAAAACCATAGATCCACCCCAAAACCACCCTAAACCTACCTGATCTTCTCCAAAACCCACAATCCACTCCTATTTAACATAATGACAAACAAGAACCCAACTAAACCTAATGGAGACACCAAAACACGTCAAAAACACCCCAAACAAGAAAAGGATCACCACCAAAACTGGAAGAAAATACACCAAAACCATAGATCCACCCCAAAACCACCCTAAACCTAACTGATGTTCTCCAAAACCCACAATTTACCCTTTTCCACCATGATGACCAACGAGAACCAAACAAAACCCAACGGAGACCCCAAAACACTTCAAATACACCCCAAAAAAGAACAGGATCACGCCAAAAAATAGAAGAAAACCCCAAATACCATAGATCCACCCCAAAGACACCCTAAACCTACCTGATGTTCTCCTAATCCCAAAGCACACTCCCAACCACCATAAAACACAGTAGGAATTCAACGAAATGCAACGGAAACCCCAAAACACTTCAAAATCGCCCGAAGAAAGGAGAGGATCACTCCCCCAAAAAGAAGAAAACCCCAAATACCATGAATCCACGCGAAAACTCCCCCTAAACCTACCTGAAGTTCTCCAAAACCCACAATTTACCCTTTTACAACACGATGACCATGGAAAACCCAATGAAACCCAACGGAGACCCCAAAACACGTCAAAAACAACAAAAAAAGTCCAGGATCATCCCCCCCCCCAAAAAAAAAAAAAAAAAAACTGAATACCATATATCCACGACAAAACCACCCTAAACCTACCTGATGTTCTCCAAAACCCACAATTTACCCTTTTCCACCATGATGACCAACGAGAACCCAACAAAACCAAACAGAGACCCCAAAAACCTTAAAAAATACCCCAAACAAGAATGGCATCACTCCCAAAACTGGAAGAAAATCCCCCAAAACCATAGATCCACCCCAAAACCACCCTAAACCTACCTGATCTTCTCCAAAACCCACAATTTACCCTTTTCCACCATGATGACCAACGAGAACCCAACAAAACCAAACAGAGACCCCAAAAACCTTAAAAAATACCCCAAACAAGAATGGCATCACCCCCAAAACTGGAAGAAAATCCCCCAAAACCATAGATCCACCCCAAAACCACCCTAAACCTACCTGATCTTCTCCAAAACCCACAATTTACCTTTTTCCACCATGATAACCAACGAGAACCCAACAAAACCCAACGGAGACCCCAAAAAACGTCAAAAACACCCCAAACAAGAACGGCATCACCCCCAAAACTGGAAGAAAATCCCCCAAAACCATAGATCCACCCCAAAACCACCCTAAACCTACCTGATGTTCTCCAAAAACCACAATCCACTCCTATTTAACATAATGACAAACAAGAACCCAACTAAACCTAATGGAGACACCAAAACACGTCAAAAACACCCCAAACAAGAAAAGGATCACCACCAAAACTGGAAGAAAATACACCAAAACCATAGATCCACCCCAAAACCACCCTAAACCTAACTGATGTTCTCCAAAACCCACAATTTACCCTTTTCCACCATGATGACCAACGAGAACCAAACAAAACCCAACGGAGACCCCAAAACACTTCAAATACACCCCAAAAAAGAACAGGATCACGCCAAAAAATAGAAGAAAACCCCAAATACCATAGATCCACCCCAAAGACACCCTAAACCTACCTGATGTTCTCCTAATCCCAAAGCACACTCCCAACCACCATAAAACACATTAGGAATTCAACGAAACGCAACGGAAACCCCAAAACACTTCAAAATCACCCGAAGAAAGGACAGGATCACTCCCCCAAAAAGAAGAAAACCCCAAATACCATGAATCCACGCGAAAACTCCCCCTAAACCTACCTGAAGTTCTCCAAAACCCACAATTTACCCTTTTACAACACGATGACCAACGAGAACCCAACAAAACCAAACAGAGACCACAAAAACCTTAAAAAATACCCCAAACAAGAATGGCATCACCCCCAAAACTGGAAGAAAACCCCCAAAACCATAGATCCACCCCAAAGACACCCTAAACCTACCTGATGTTCTCCAAAAACCACAATTTACACTTTTCCAACACGATGACCAACGAGAACCCAACAGAACCCAACAGAGACCCCAAAAAACGTCAAAAACACCCCAAACAAGAACGGCATCACCCCCAAAACTGGAAGAAAATCCCCCAAAACCATAGATCCACCCCAAAACCACCCTAAACCTACCTGATCTTCTCCAAAACCAACAATCCACTCCTATTTAACATAATGACAAACAAGAACCCAACTAAACCTAATGGAGACACCAAAACACGTCAAAAACACCCCAAACAAGAAAAGGATCACCACCAAAACTGGAAGAAAATACACCAAAACCATAGATCCACCCCAAAACCACCCTAAACCTAACTGATGTTCTCCAAAACCCACAATTTACCCTTTTCCACCATGATGACCAACGAGAACCAAACAAAACCCAACGGAGACCCCAAAACACTTCAAATACACCCCAAAAAAGAACAGGATCACGCCAAAAAATAGAAGAAAACCCCAAATACCATAGATCCACCTCAAAGACACCCTAAACCTACCTGATGTTCTCCTAATCCCAAAGCACACTCCCAACCACCATAAAACACAGTAGGAATTCAACGAAATGCAACGGAAACCCCAAAACACTTCAAAATCACCCGAAGAAAGGAGAGGATCACTCCCCCAAAAAGAAGAAAACCCCAAATACCATGAATCCACGCGAAAACTCCCCCTAAACCTACCTGAAGTTCTCCAAAACCCACAATTTACCCTTTTACAACACGATGACCATGGAAAACCCAATGAAACCCAACGGAGACCCCAAAACACGTCAAAAACAACAAAAAAAGTCCAGGATCATCCCCCCCCCCAAAAAAAAAAAAAAAAAAACTGAATACCATATATCCACGACAAAACCACCCTAAACCTACCTGATGTTCTCCAAAACCCACAATTTACCCTTTTCCACCATGATGACCAACGAGAACCCAACAAAACCAAACAGAGACCCCAAAAACCTTAAAAAATACCCCAAACAAGAATGGCATCACCCCCAAAACTGGAAGAAAATCCCCCAAAACCATAGATCCACCCCAAAACCACCCTAAACCTACCTGATCTTCTCCAAAACCCACAATTTACCCTTTTCCACCATGATGACCAACGAGAACCCAACAAAACCAAACAGAGACCCCAAAAACCTTAAAAAATACCCCAAACAAGAATGGCATCACCCCCAAAACTGGAAGAAAATCCCCCAAAACCATAGATCCACCCCAAAACCACCCTAAACCTACCTGATCTTCTCCAAAACCCACAATTTACCTTTTTCCACCATGATAACCAACGAGAACCCAACAAAACCCAACGGAGACCCCAAAAAACGTCAAAAACACCCCAAACAAGAACGGCATCACCCCCAAAACTGGAAGAAAATCCCCCAAAACCATAGATCCACCCCAAAACCACCCTAAACCTACCTGATGTTCTCCAAAAACCACAATCCACTCCTATTTAACATAATGACAAACAAGAACCCAACTAAACCTAATGGAGACACCAAAACACGTCAAAAACACCCCAAACAAGAAAAGGATCACCACCAAAACTGGAAGAAAATACACCAAAACCATAGATCCACCCCAAAACCACCCTAAACCTAACTGATGTTCTCCAAAACCCACAATTTACCCTTTTCCACCATGATGACCAACGAGAACCAAACAAAACCCAACGGAGACCCCAAAACACTTCAAATACACCCCAAAAAAGAACAGGATCACGCCAAAAAATAGAAGAAAACCCCAAATACCATAGATCCACCCCAAAGACACCCTAAACCTACCTGATGTTCTCCTAATCCCAAAGCACACTCCCAACCACCATAAAACACAGTAGGAATTCAACGAAACGCAACGGAAACCCCAAAACACTTCAAAATCACCCGAAGAAAGGACAGGATCACTCCCCCAAAAAGAAGAAAACCCCAAATACCATGAATCCACGCGAAAACTCCCCCTAAACCTACCTGAAGTTCTCCAAAACCCACAATTTACCCTTTTACAACACGATGACCAACGAGAACCCAACAAAACCAAACAGAGACCACAAAAACCTTAAAAAATACCCCAAACAAGAATGGCATCACCCCCAAAACTGGAAGAAAACCCCCAAAACCATAGATCCACCCCAAAGACACCCTAAACCTACCTGATCTTCTCCAAAAACCACAATTTACCCTTTTCCAACACGATGACCAACGAGAACCCAACAGAACCCAACAGAGACCCCAAAACACGTCAAAAACACCCCAAACAAGAACGGCATCACCACCAAAACTGGAAGAAAATCCCCCAAAACCATAGATCCACCCCAAAACCACCCTAAACCTACCTGATGTTCTCCAAAACCCACAATCCACTCCTATTTAACATAATGACAAACAAGAACCCAACAAAACCTAATGGAGACCCCAAAACACGTAAAAAACGCCACAAAAAATATCGGCATCACCCCCAAAACTGGAAGAAAATACGCCAAAACCATAGATCCACCCCAAAACCACGCTAAACCTACCTGATGTTATCCAAACCCCACAATTTACCCTTTTCCACCATGATAACCAACGAGAACCCAACAAAACCCAACGGAGACCCCAAAAAACGTCAAAAACACCCCAAACAAGAACGGCATCACCCCCAAAACTGGAAGAAAATCCCCCAAAACCATAGATCCACCCCAAAGACACCCTAAACCTACCTGATCTTCTCCAAAACCCACAATCCACACCTATTTAACATAATGACAAACAAGAACCCAACTAAACCTAATGGAGACACCAAAACACGTCAAAAACACCCCAAACAAGAAAAGGATCACCACCAAAACTGGAAGAAAATACACCAAAACCATAGATCCACCCCAAAACCACCCTAAACCTACCTGATGTTCTCCAAAACCCACAATTTACCCTTTTCCACCATGATGACCAACGAGAACCAAACAAAACCCAACGGAGACCCCAAAACACTTCAAATACACCCCAAAAAAGAACAGGATCACGCCAAAAAATAGAAGAAAACCCCAAATACCATAGATCCACCTCAAAGACACCCTAAACCTACCTGATGTTCTCCTAATCCCAAAGCACACTCCCAACCACCATAAAACACATTAGGAATTCAACGAAACGCAACGGAAACCCCAAAACACTTCAAAATCACCCGAAGAAAGGACAGGATCACTCCCCCAAAAAGAAGAAAACCCCAAATACCATGAATCCACGCGAAAACTCCCCCTAAACCTACCTGAAGTTCTCCAAAACCCACAATTTACACTTTTACAACACGATGACCAACGAGAACCCAACAAAACCAAACAGAGACCACAAAAACCTTAAAAAATACCCCAAAGAAGAATGGCATCACCCCCAAAACTGGAAGAAAATCCCCCAAAACCATAGATCCACCCCAAAACCACCCTAAACCTACCTGATCTTCTCCAAAAACCACAATTTACCCTTTTCCAACACGATGACCAACGAGAACCCAACAGAACCCAACAGAGACCCCAAAAAACGTCAAAAACACCCCAAACAAGAACGGCATCACCCCCAAAACTGGAAGAAAATCCCCCAAAACCATAGATCCACCCCAAAACCACCCTAAACCTACCTGATCTTCTCCAAAACCCACAATTTACCTTTTTCCACCATGATAACCAACGAGAACCCAACAAAACCCAACGGAGACCCCAAAAAACGTCAAAAACACCCCAAACAAGAACGGCATCACCCCCAAAACTGGAAGAAAATCCCCCAAAACCATAGATCCACCCCAAAACCACCCTAAACCTACCTGATGTTCTCCAAAAACCACAATCCACTCCTATTTAACATAATGACAAACAAGAACCCAACTAAACCTAATGGAGACACCAAAACACGTCAAAAACACCCCAAACAAGAAAAGGATCACCACCAAAACTGGAAGAAAATACACCAAAACCATAGATCCACCCCAAAACCACCCTAAACCTAACTGATGTTCTCCAAAACCCACAATTTACCCTTTTCCACCATGATGACCAACGAGAACCAAACAAAACCCAACGGAGACCCCAAAACACTTCAAATACACCCCAAAAAAGAACAGGATCACGCCAAAAAATAGAAGAAAACCCCAAATACCATAGATCCACCCCAAAGACACCCTAAACCTACCTGATGTTCTCCTAATCCCAAAGCACACTCCCAACCACCATAAAACACATTAGGAATTCAACGAAACGCAACGGAAACCCCAAAACACTTCAAAATCACCCGAAGAAAGGACAGGATCACTCCCCCAAAAAGAAGAAAACCCCAAATACCATGAATCCACGCGAAAACTCCCCCTAAACCTAACTGAAGTTCTCCAAAACCCACAATTTACCCTTTTACAACACGATGACCAACGAGAACCCAACAAAACCAAACAGAGACCACAAAAACCTTAAAAAATACCCCAAACAAGAATGGCATCACCCCCAAAACTGGAAGAAAACCCCCAAAACCATAGATCCACCCCAAAGACACCCTAAACCTACCTGATCTTCTCCAAAAACCACAATTTACCCTTTTCCAACACGATGACCAACGAGAACCCAACAGAACCCAACAGAGACCCCAAAACACGTCAAAAACACCCCAAACAAGAACGGCATCACCACCAAAACTGGAAGAAAATCCCCCAAAACCATAGATCCACCCCAAAACCACCCTAAACCTACCTGATGTTCTCCAAAACCCACAATCCACTCCTATTTAACATAATGACAAACAAGAATCCAACAAAACCTAATGGAGACCCCAAAACACGTAAAAAACGCCACAAAAAATATCGGCATCACCCCCAAAACTGGAAGAAAATACGCCAAAACCATAGATCCACCCCAAAACCACCCTAAACCTACCTGATCTTCTCCAAAACCCACAATTTACCCTTTTCCACCATGATAACCAACGAGAACCCAACAAAACCCAACGGAGACCCCAAAAAACGTCAAAAACACCCCAAACAAGAACGGCATCACCCCCAAAACTGGAAGAAAATCCCCCAAAACCATAGATCCACCCCAAAGACACCCTAAACCTACCTGATCTTCTCCAAAACCCACAATCCACACCTATTTAACATAATGACAAACAAGAACCCAACTAAACCTAATGGAGACACCAAAACACGTCAAAAACACCCCAAACAAGAAAAGGATCACCACCAAAACTGGAAGAAAATACACCAAAACCATAGATCCACCCCAAAACCACCCTAAACCTACCTGATGTTCTCCAAAACCCACAATTTACCCTTTTCCACCATGATGACCAACGAGAACCAAACAAAACCCAACGGAGACCCCAAAACACTTCAAATACACCCCAAAAAAGAACAGGATCACGCCAAAAAATAGAAGAAAACCCCAAATACCATAGATCCACCTCAAAGACACCCTAAACCTACCTGATGTTCTCCTAATCCCAAAGCACACTCCCAACCACCATAAAACACATTAGGAATTCAACGAAACGCAACGGAAACCCCAAAACACTTCAAAATCACCCGAAGAAAGGACAGGATCACTCCCCCAAAAAGAAGAAAACCCCAAATACCATGAATCCACGCGAAAACTCCCCCTAAACCTACCTGAAGTTCTCCAAAACCCACAATTTACCCTTTTACAACACGATGACCAACGAGAACCCAACAAAACCAAACAGAGACCACAAAAACCTTAAAAAATACCCCAAAGAAGAATGGCATCACCCCCAAAACTGGAAGAAAATCCCCCAAAACCATAGATCCACCCCAAAACCACCCTAAACCTACCTGATCTTCTCCAAAAACCACAATTTACCCTTTTCCAACACGATGACCAACGAGAACCCAACAGAACCCAACAGAGACCCCAAAACACCTCAAAAACACCCCAAACAAGAACGGCATCACCCCCAAAACTGGAAGAAAATCCCCCAAAACCATAGATCCACCCCAAAACCACCCTAAACCTACCTGATCTTCTCCAAAACCCACAATCCACACCTATTTAACATAATGACAAACAAGAACCCAACAAAACCTAATGGAGACACCAAAACACGTCAAAAACACCCCAAACAAGAAAAGGATCACCACCAAAACTGGAAGAAAATCCCCCAAAACCATAGATCCACCCCAAAACCACCCTAAAACTACCTGATGTTCTCCAAAACCCACAATCCACTCCTATTTAACATAATGACAAACAAGAACAGAACAAAACCTAATGGAGACCCCAAAAAACGTCAAAAACACCCCAAACAAGAACGGCATCACCACCAAAACTGGAAGAAAATCCCCCAAAACCATAGATCCACCCCAAAACCACCCTAAACCTACCTGATCTTCTCCAAAAACCACAATTTACCCTTTTCCACCATGATAACCAACGAGAACCCAACAAAACCCAACGGAGACCCCAAAAAACGTCAAAAACACCCCAAACAAGAACGGCATCACCACCAAAACTGGAAGAAAATCCGCCAAAACCATAGATCCACCCCAAAACCACCCTAAACCTACCTGATGTTCTCCAAAACCCACAATCCACACCTATTTAACATAATGACAAACAAGAACCCAACAAAACCTAATGGAGACACCAAAACACGTCAAAAACACCCCAAACAAGAACGGCATCACCCCCAAAACTGGAAGAAAATCCCCCAAAACCATAGATCCACCCCAAAACCACCCTAAACCTACCTGATCTTCTCCAAAAACCACAATTTACCATTTTCCAACACGATGACCAACGAGAACCCAACAGAACCCAACAGAGACCCCAAAAAACGTCAAAAACACCCCAAACAAGAACGGCATCACCCCCAAAACTGGAAGAAAATCCCCCAAAACCATAGATCCACCCCAAAACCACCCTAAACCTACCTGATCTTCTCCAAAACCCACAATCCACTCCTATTTAACATAATGACAAACAAGAACCCAACAAAACCTAATGGAGACCCCAAAACACGTCAAAAACACCCCAAACAAGAACGGCATCACCACCAAAACTGGAAGAAAATCCCCCAAAACCATAGATCCACCCCAAAACCACCCTAAAACTACCTGATGTTCTCCAAAACCCACAATTTACCCTTTTCCACCATGATAACCAACGAGAACCCAACAAAACCCAACGGAGACCCCAAAAAACGTCATAAACACCCCAAACAAGAACGGCATCACCCCCAAAACTGGAAGAAAATCCCCCAAAACCATAGATCCACCCCAAAACCACCCTAAACCTACCTCATCTTCTCCAAAAACCACAATTTACCCTTTTCCAACACGATGACCAACGAGAACCCAACAGAACCCAACAGAGACCCCAAAAAACGTCAAAAACACCCTAAACAAGAACGGCATCACCACCAAAACTGGAAGAAAATCCCCCAAAACCATAGATCCACCCCAAAGACACCCTAAACCTACCTCATCTTCTCCAAAAACCACAATTTACCCTTTTCCAACACGATGACCAACGAGAACCCAACAGAACCCAACAGAGACCCCAAAACACGTCAAAAACACCCCAAACAAGAACGGCATCACCACCAAAACTGGAAGAAAATCCCCCAAAACCATAGATCCACCCCAAAACCACCCTAAAACTACCTGATGTTCTCCAAAACCCACAATCCACACCTATTTAACATAATGACAAACAAGAACCCAACAAAACCTAATGGAGACCCCAAAACACGTCAAAAACACCCCAAAAAATATCGGCATCACCCCCAAAACTGGAAGAAAATCTCCCAAAACCATAGATCCACCCCAAAACCACCCTAAACCTACCTGATCTTCTCCAAAACCCACAATTTACCCTTTTCCACCATGATAACCAACGAGAACCCAACAAAACCCAACGGAGACCCCAAAACACGTAAAAAACACCCCAAACAAGAACGGCATCACCCCCAAAACTGGAAGAAAATCCCCCAAAACAATAGATCCACCCCAAAACCGCCCTAAACCTACCTGATGTTCTCCAAAAACCACAATTTACCCTTTTCCAACACGATGACCAACGAGAACCCAACAGAACCCAACAGAGACCCCAAAACACGTCAAAAACACCCCAAACAAGAACGGCATCACCACCAAAACTGGAAGAAAATCCCCCAAAACCATAGATCCACCCCAAAACCACCCTAAACCTACCTGATGTTCTCCAAAACCCACAATCCACTCCTATTTAACATAATGACAAACAAGAACCCAACAAAACCTAATGGAGACCCCAAAACACGTAAAAAACGCCACAAAAAATATCGGCATCACCCCCAAAACTGGAAGAAAATACGCCAAAACCATAGATCCACCCCAAAACCACCCTAAACCTACCTGATGTTCTCCAAAACCCACAATTTACCCTTTTCCACCATGATAACCAACGAGAACCCAACAAAACCCAACGGAGACCCCAAAAAACGTCAAAAACACCCCAAACAAGAACGGCATCACCCCCAAAACTGGAAGAAAATACACCAAAACCATAGATCCACCCCAAAGACACCCTAAACCTACCTGATCTTCTCCAAAACCCACAATCCACACCTATTTAACATAATGACAAACAAGAACCCAACTAAACCTAATGGAGACACCAAAACACGTCAAAAACACCCCAAACAAGAAAAGGATCACCACCAAAACTGGAAGAAAATACACCAAAACCATAGATCCACCCCAAAACCACCCTAAACCTACCTGATGTTCTCCAAAACCCACAATTTACCCTTTTCCACCATGATGACCAACGAGAACCAAACAAAACCCAACGGAGACCCCAAAACACTTCAAATACACCCCAAAAAAGAACAGGATCACGCCAAAAAATAGAAGAAAACCCCAAATACCATAGATCCACCTCAAAGACACCCTAAACCTACCTGATGTTCTCCTAATCCCCAAAGCACACTCCCAACCACCATAAAACACATTAGGAATTCAACGAAACGCAACGGAAACCCCAAAACACTTCAAAATCACCCGAAGAAAGGACAGGATCACTCCCCCAAAAAGAAGAAAACCCCAAATACCATGAATCCACGCGAAAACTCCCCCTAAACCTACCTGAAGTTCTCCAAAACCCACAATTTACCCTTTTACAACACGATGACCATGGAAAACCCAATGAAACCCAACGGAGACCCCAAAAACACGTCAAAAACAACAAAAAAAGTCCAGGATCATCCCCCCCCCCCAAAAAAAAAAAAAAAAAAACCTGAATACCATATATCCACGACAAAACCACCCTAAACCTACCTGATGTTCTCCAAAACCCACAATTTACCCTTTTCCACCATGATGACCAACGAGAACCCAACAAAACCAAACAGAGACCCCAAAAACCTTGAAAAATAGCCCAAACAAGAATGGCATCAACCCCAAAACTGGAAGAAAATCCCCCAAAACCATAGATCCACCCCAAAACCACCCTAAACCTACCTGATCTTCTCCAAAACCCACAATTTACCCTTTTCCACCATGATAACCAACGAGAACCCAACAAAACCAAACAGAGACCCCAAAAACCTTAAAAAATACCCCAAACAAGAATGGCATCACCCCCAAAACTGGAAGAAAATCCCCCAAAACCATAGATCCACCCCAAAACCACCCTAAACCTACCTGATGATCTCCAAAAACCACAATTTACCCTTTTCCAACACGATGACCAACGAGAACCCAACAAAACCCAACGGAGACCCCAAAACACGTCAAAAACACCCAAACAAGAACGGCATCACCACCAAAACTGGAAGAAAATCCCCCAAAACCATAGATCCACCCCAAAACCACCCTAAAACTACCTGATGTTCTCCAAAACCCACAATCCACTCCTATTTAACATAATGACAAACAAGAACCCAACAAAACCTAATGGAGACCCCAAAACACGTAAAAAACACCCCAAAAAATATCGGCATCACCCCCAAAACTGGAAGAAAATACGCCAAAACCATAGATCCACCCCAAAACCACCCTAAACCTACCTGATGTTATCCAAAACCCACAATTTACCCTTTTCCACCATGATAACCAACGAGAACCCAACAAAACCCAACGGAGACCCCAAAAAACGTCAAAAACACCCCAAACAAGAACGGCATCACCCCCAAAACTGGAAGAAAATCCCCCAAAACCATAGATCCACCCCAAAGACACCCTAAACCTACCTGATCTTCTCCAAAACCCACAATCCACACCTATTTAACATAATGACAAACAAGAACCCAACTAAACCTAATGGAGACACCAAAACACGTTAAAAACACCCCAAACAAGAAAAGGATCACCACCAAAACTGGAAGAAAATACACCAAAACCATAGATCCACCCCAAAACCACCCTAAACCTAACTGATGTTCTCCAAAACCCACAATTTACCCTTTTCCACCATGATGACCAACGAGAACCAAACAAAACCAAACGGAGACCCCAAAACACTTCAAATACACCCCAAAAAAGAACAGGATCACGCCAAAAAATAGAAGAAAACCCCAAATACCATAGATCCACCTCAAAGACACCCTAAACCTACCTGATGTTCTCCTAATCCCAAAGCACACTCCCAACCACCATAAAACACATTAGGAATTCAACGAAACGCAACGGAAACCCCAAAACACTTCAAAATCACCCGAAGAAAGGACAGGATCACTCCCCCAAAAAGAAGAAAACCCCAAATACCATGAATCCACGCGAAAACTCCCCCTAAACCTACCTGAAGTTCTCCAAAACCCACAATTTACCCTTTTACAACACGATGACCAACGAGAACCCAACAAAACCAAACAGAGACCACAAAAACCTTAAAAAATACCCCAAAGAAGAATGGCATCACCCCCAAAACTGGAAGAAAATCCCCCAAAACCATAGATCCACCCCAAAACCACCCTAAACCTACCTGATCTTCTCCAAAAACCACAATTTACCCTTTTCCAACACGATGACCAACGAGAACCCAACAGAACCCAACAGAGACCCCAAAACACGTCAAAAACACCCCAAACAAGAACGGCATCACCCCCAAAACTGGAAGAAAATCCCCCAAAACCATAGATCCACCCCAAAACCACCCTAAACCTACCTGATCTTCTCCAAAACCCACAATCCACACCTATTTAACATAATGACAAACAAGAACCCAACAAAACCTAATGGAGACACCAAAACACGTCAAAAACACCCCAAACAAGAAAAGGATCACCACCAAAACTGGAAGAAAATCCCCCAAAACCATAGATCCACCCCAAAACCACCCTAAAACTACCTGATGTTCTCCAAAACCCACAATCCACTCCTATTTAACATAATGACAAACAAGAACAGAACAAAACCTAATGGAGACCCCAAAAAACGTCAAAAACACCCCAAACAAGAACGGCATCACCCCCAAAACTGGAAGAAAATCCCCCAAAACAATAGATCCACCCCAAAACCACCCTAAACCTACCTGATCTTCTCCAAAACCCACAATTTACCCTTTTCCACCATGATAACCAACGAGAACCCAACAAAACCCAACGGAGACCCCAAAAAACGTCAAAAACACCCCAAACAAGAACGGCATCACCACCAAAACTGGAAGAAAATCCGCCAAAACCATAGATCCACCCCAAAACCACCCTAAACCTACCTGATGTTCTCCAAAACCCACAATCCACACCTATTTAACATAATGACAAACAAGAACCCAACAAAACCTAATGGAGACACCAAAACACGTCAAAAACACACCAAACAAGAACGGCATCACCCCCAAAACTGGAAGAAAATCCCCCAAAACCATAGATCCACCCCAAAACCACCCTAAACCTACCTGATGTTCTCCAAAAACCACAATTTACCCTTTTCCAACACGATGACCAACGAGAACCCAACAGAACCCAACAGAGACCCCAAAAAACGTCAAAAACACCCCAAACAAGAACGGCATCACCCCCAAAACTGGAAGAAAATCCCCCAAAACCATAGATCCACCCCAAAACCACCCTAAAACTACCTGATGTTCTCCAAAACCCACAATCCACTCCTATTTAACATAATGACAAACAAGAACCCAACAAAACCTAATGGAGACCCCAAAACACGTCAAAAACACC
>NW_028180882.1:0-30097 GCF_964211825.1 Aythya ferina
TCCAATACATTGTTTTCATCATCACGTGGGGCAACACAGTGGAAGAAGTATTTGGGAAAGGGAAGCAAATAGTCCTAATCCTTCTGAAAGCTTGTACTGCCCTAAACCAAAGTAAGCTCAAGGGACATGCACAGAAGATCCTAGCCCAGGCTAGCCATGTTCAGGGGGATCCCTGCTTGGGGAAAGGTTGGTTATCAGACAGTGGCTGATGAGCAATTGCATTCTGCAATCACTTGCTTTATCCATGTAATAATAATAATAATAAAATGTGTTATTATTTCTTATTATTGTTACTGTTATTCTTATATCTTTATTTTCTGTCTTTTTGAAACTGTCTATATTTCAACAAATAAGCTATTGAGTGGTGGGTGTGAACTAACAGCTCTGTGTTGCTTAGGTTCCCGACAGGTTAAAGCACAACATGTTTGACAACCACACTCTAATAGCACAAATCACACTTGTAAAATCCATCTCTCCTGTGTACAGAGAAGGGCAGTTGGTGATGAATTGATGAATTCAGTCTGCTTCAAACACCACACCCCAGCAGAGACCCTGTAGCCCTCAGGAGCTGTCACTCCTGAGGCCTTGGGGACACCTCGAGGGAGCCCAATGGCACAGTGCAAGTGGTGCCATGGTCGGGTGCTGTGCTGCTGAGCTGGGCCAAGCTCCTGGGCCCAAGGGGAGCTCCTGGCAAGCGGGCAGTGCTGCAGAGAGACAGCTCTGCCCAGGAGCAGCTCCTCTGCACAGCACAGCAGGGCTGGGGGCTGTGACCACAGCTGGCATGGGGAGAGGAGAGAAGGAGAGAGGGCTTGCAGGCAGTGAGGAGTGCAACAACTGGACAGCGTGTGGCAGGACAGATCTGCAGGCTCTTCGCACTGTGAGTCTCTGGCAGCAGGCAGTGTAGGTGCAGTTGCCAATGGGGTCTTCTACAGCTGGCACATCTGATGGCTGATAGAATCTCTCAGGATGACTCTTACTCTACATTTAATGTGGAGTAGAAGATGCTGTAGACAATGGCATTTCTAAAAAGGCATTTCCAGAGGAAGACTGAAACTTGGTTAATCTGAATAGGAAGGATTTTTTTGTTTCTGAGCTTTTAGATTCTTGCAGTGGAGGGAAATCTGAGTGAGTCTGAGCACACAGCTTGTGGGATGGGGTCTGCTGGCCATGGACAGGGAAGAGACGTAGGGATAGAGAACCAGCTCCAAGCAGGGACATGGGCAGGCAGCAGGGACACAGACAAGTGGTGAGAGGGAGCTGCTGCCAGAAATGTTGTGCTAGGAAGGGCTCAGGCACCTCCCTGCCATCCCCTGCAGGGCAGGCACCTTCCCTGGGACATTCCCTGTTCTCCTCTCCCACCAGCACTACCTCTGCTCTCAAGCCCCCAGTGTCCCCAGCAGGAGCTGCCTCTTTTGCAGGCAGAGCTGCAGCACAGGAGGGTCTGCTGAGTGTCTGTCTGTTCCTCCCTGGCCTTGCCTCCCCTGGCAGTAGTATGCTGGCATTCCTTCTGGCTTCTCTACCTGGCCGTGATACTGCTGTTCTTGTTTCCAGGCTGGCTGGGGTGTGGGCTTCAGACGCACATTGAGTGAGCCCTCAGGGTGCTTGGGAGAAGGGGAATATGGGGACAGGGTGAGGGGTCTGGAGATGCGCCCTTTGAGCCTGGATTCCTTTGCTCTCAGCAGTGTTCAGGTTCTTCTCAGGTGAACCTCTGAGTGCAGTTGTCCTGCAGCACAGATCAACTGAAACCACAGAGAGGATCCACGGAATCCACAGAATCCACAATATTTCACTTGCAGTGAAGGAGAAATGTGCAGGATTTCTGCCTTAGAGACTCTCCACGGAAGTGGTGGGTAAGCTAGAAGTAAAGCTCCAAGTCCACCTATGTTCTTTACCTATTGGTGTAGGACAGGATTGACTCCCGCATTGCTCACAGCATAGTCCTGTGCTCCAAAGGACAGCCTCAGGCAGCATCAATCCAAGTGCAAGAAAGGGATCTGCCAAATATCTTCCTGGAAGTGAGCTAACATGTTGGGAGACTCAAATGAAAAATGGAAATCCTTTTTCTCAGGTAATTCTGTTGGTAATAATCACCATCTTTCCGTTCCTTGGGCAGGACCCCATGCCCAGAAAGAGCAAATGCCCAACAGCAGCTCTGTGAGTGAGTTCCTCCTGTTGGCTTTTGCAGACACACGCGAGCTGCAGCTCCTGCACTTCGCGCTCTTCCTGGGCATCTACCTGGCTGCCCTCCTGGGCAACGGCCTCATCCTCACAGCCATAGCCTGTGACCACCGCCTCCACACCCCCATGTACTTCTTCCTCCTCAACCTCGCCCTCCTCGACCTGGGCTCCATCTCCACCTCTGCACCTAAAGCCATGGACAATTCTCTCTGGAACACCAGGGCAATCTCCTATCAAGGGTGTGCTGCTCAGGTCTTCTTTTTAGTCTTCTTCTTTGGTTCAGAGTATTTCCTTCTCACTGTCATGGCCTATGACCGCTATGTTGCTATCTGCAAACCCCTGCACTACAGGAGCCTCCTGGGCAGCAGAGCTTGTGCCCAGATGGCAGCAGCTGCCTGGGGCAGTGGCTTTCTCTATGCTATCCTGCACACGGCCACTACATTTTCCCTGCCCCTCTGCCATGGCAATGCTGTGGACCAGTTCTTCTGTGAAATTCCCCACATCCTCAAGCTCTCCTGCTCTAATGCCTATCTCAGGGAAGGTCAGCTTCTCATCTTTAGTGCCTGTTTAACCATTGTATGTTTTGTCTTCATTGTGCTGTCCTATGTGCAGATCTTCAGGGCCGTGCTGAGGATGCCCTCTGAGCAGGGCCGGCACAAAGCCTTTTCCACGTGCCTCCCTCACCTGGCCGTGGTCTCCCTGTTTCTCATCACTGTCATGTTTGCCCACCTGAAGCCTTCCTCGATCTCTTCTGCATACCTGGACTTGTTGGTGTCATTTCTGTACTCGGTGGTGCCTCCAGTAGTGAACCCCCTCATCTACAGCATGAGGAACCAGGAGCTCAAGGATGCCTTGAGGAAACTGATGCATTGTTGTGTTTCAGAAACAAGAAATTTCCCTTCATCTTCTGCATATGACTGATAATGTAAAGCATTTCAGGCACAAGATGAGTTCTGGTGGGTTTTTATGGACATTTTTAATATTCTGCAGAGCAGCACCGTCTTGGGGCTGTATGGAATGGGAGTTGCATGGTGAAGGGGTGCAGTTCTGTCTGTCCAGGCCAGCACAGATGCACTCAGCTGCAAATTGTCCCCTGGGAGATTGTATGTCTCAGGAGAAGAGCAACTCCCTGTTTGTGTGCAGTGGAGATATGGGGAGAGAAACCCTTTGCTACTGGTGCCAGTAGCCACATTGTATGCACACAGGAGAAATGAACACAAAGGAGCACAAAGGCCATCAGTTATTCCCACATATTTCATGAAGGCCAGTGGGGCAAGATAGTGTCACAAGGCCAAGTAACATCTCCTGGGAAGCCACCTGAGTGCAGTCCTGGGATGTGATTCCTTGAACCAAGGTCCCTGTGCCCATTCCTCATGCCTTGGGGCATCTCAAAGGAGGGTAGAGCAGGAGAAAGCACCGCAGGGCTGAGGTGCCTTCCAGCCTCTGTCAGTGGCTACAGGACCAAGAGGGACATTGCAAGCGCTGCAGTGCACTGCACGTGGTGTGCAAGTCAGGGACTCTATGACATTTGGAAAAGAGGGTGGGCCACTCAGGAAGACTATAAGGATGTGGTAAGGCTGTGCAGGGACAAAATTAGAAAGGCCAAAGCTCACCTGGAGCTTAATCTGGCTACTGCTGTTAAGAATAACAGAAAATATTTTTATAAATACATAAACATGAAAAGAAGGACTAAGGAGAATCTCCATCCTTTGCTGGATGTGGGGGGAAACTTAGTGACAAGAGATGAGGAAAAGGCTGAGGTGCTTAATGCCTTCTTTGCCTCAATATTTAGTGGCAAGACCAGTTGTTCTCTGGATACCCAGTACCCTGAGCTGGTGGGAGGGGATAGGGAGCAGCATGTGGCCCTCATAATCCACAAGGAAATGGTTGGCGAACTGCTACAGCACTTACATGTACGCAAATTGATGGGGCCGAAAGGGATCCACCCAAGGGTGCTGAAAGAACTGGCAGAAGAGCTGGCCAAGCCACTTTCCATCATTTATCAGCAGTCCTGGCTATCGGGGGAGGTCCCAGTCAACTGGCGACTAGCAAATGAGATGCCCACCTACAAAATGGCTGGAAGGAGGATCTTGGAATGACAAGCCTGTCAGTCTGAACTCGGTACTGGGGAAGCTCAAGGAAGCTCGTGCCATCACACAGCACTTGCAGGGCATCCAGGCAATCATGCCCTGCCAGCATGGGTTTATGAAAGGCAGGTCCTGCTTAACACACCTGTTCTCATTCTATGACAGTGACACACTTAGTGGATGAGGCTGTGGACTGTGGCTGTGGTCTATCCTGACTTCAGCAAGGCTTTCGACACTGTTTCCCACAGCATTCTCCTCGAGAAACTCACTGCTCATGGCTTAGTCTCATGTACGCTTTGTTGGGTTAGAAGCTGGCTGGATAGCCGGGCCCAAAGAGTCGTGGTGAATTGAGTTAAATCCAGTTGGAGGCCAGTCACTAGAGGAGTCCCCCAGGGACTGGGGCCAATTCTCTTTAATATCTTTATCAATGATCTGAATGAGGGGATTGAGTGAACCCTGAGTAAGTTTGCAGACCACACCAAGTTAGGTGCATATGTCTATGTGCTCGAGGGTAGGAAAGCTCTGCAGGAGGATCTGGATAGGCTGCACCGATGGGCTGAGGTCAGCTGTATGAGGTTCAACAAGGCCAAGTGCTATGTCCTGCACCTGAGGCACAACAACCCCAAGCAACGCTACAGGCTGGGAGATGAGTGGTTGGAAAGATGCCAGGCTGAGAAGGACCTGGGAGTATTGATGGATAGTTGGCTGAATATGAGCCAGCAGTGTGCTCAAGTGGCCAGGAAGGCCAACAGCATCCTGGCTTGTATCAGAAGCAGCGTGGCCAGCAGGGCTAGGGAAGTGATTGTCCCCCTGTATTCGACTCTGGTGAGGCCGCACCTCGAGTATTGTGTTCAGTTTTGGGTCCCTCACGACAAGAAGGACATTGATGTGCTCAAGTGAGTCTAGAGAAGGGCGATGAAGCTGGTGAGGGGTCTGGAGAACAAGTCTTATGAGGAGCGGCTGAGGGAGCTTGGGTTGTTTAGCCTGGAGAAAAGGAGGCTCAGGGGTGACCTTTTCACTCTCTATAGATACCTTAAAGGAGACTGTAGTGAGGTGGGGGTTAGTGTATTCTCCCATGTGCCTGGTGACAGGACGAGGTGGAATGGGCTAAAGTTGTGCCAGGGGAGGTTTAGTTTGGCTATTAGGAAGAACGACTTTACTGAAAGGTTTGTTAGGCATTGGAATGGGCTGCCAAGGAAGTGGTTGAGTCACTATCCCGTGAGGTCTTTGAAAGATGGTTAGATGTAGAGCTTAGTGATATGGTTTAGTGCAGGACTTGTCAGTGCTAGGTCAGAGGTTGGACTAGGTGGTCTTGGAGGTCTCTCCCAACCTAGATGATTCTGTGATTCTGTGACTCATGTCTCTCAACAGCCCCATGTGTATGAGGAACCGGTTCAGACATTAGCACCTCACACAGCCCTGGCATTGCTCTTTGTGCCTCCAGAAACAACCCCCAGTGTCCCTGTGAGTTTTTTTTCTCACCCCTTTACAGGTTCATTGCAGATGCCACTCTGCTATGTCACACTACCCTGCCTTTCTGGACTGGGCTGTCAAACATTTGGATCAGCAAGATTTCTGGGGACTTGAAAATGAATTCAATTTAATTGAATTAAATTCTTTAATTCAGTGACTCTTTCCCTTGGAGTGCTCTTCAAAGACAGAATAAGGGGAGGGAAAAAAAAAAAAAAAAGAAAAAAAAGAAAAAGAAGCATTAGCAATGTTGGGAAATGTATTTTGGTAAGTGTGTGCATAAAACTATTCATCAAAAAAGCACGATTTTTTTATTGCATTTGTCCATGGTGCTGTTAATAGAAAACTGGGAAAATGAATAATGAACATTCATAGAAAAAAAGCTGGTGGTGCTGGCAAGCTCTTTCAGCTGTTACATCGAGTCCTTTTCTGTACAGGTTTCAACTGTTTCCTCAATCTACTTTCATGGCTGGTTTCAGTTTTCCAGTCAGAGGTGGTCACTACCTCCAGGATGTCCTGGGGTAGCCAAGGCACCCAGGTGGGACAAGTGACACAGGACCTAGGGGAGTCCTTCTGGAGCAAAAACTGGGGGGCAGGAACTGGGGCTGGGCCTCTCAGGGGCTGTGCAGGGGCTGCTTGGGTCCCCCATGGGGAGCAGCTCCTGCCAGGTCACCTGCTCCTGCGTGGGCTCCTCTCCAAGGCCTACAGGTCTGGCCCGGAATCTGCTCTGGAGAGGGTCCTCCACAGGCCACAGCCTCCATCACTGCAGGTCCACCTGCTCCACCGTGGTACTCCATGGATTGTAGGGGGACAGCCTACTTCACCATGGTCCTCACCACAGGCCACAGGGGACTTTTGCTCCAGGACATGGAGCACCTCTCTCCCTCCTTCTTCACTGATCTTGGTGCCTGTAAGGCAGTTTCGCACTCCTCTCTCTCTCCCAGCTGCTGTTCTGTATTTTTTTTTTTTAATTTTTTTTTTCCCTGTCTTAAATATGCTCTCACAGAGGCACAAACAATGTCACTTATCGGCCCAGACCTGGCCAGCAGCAAGGCCCTTTTCTAACATGGGACAGCTTCTGGATTCTTCTCACAGAAGCCACCCCAATGGCCCCCCACTACCAAAACCTTGCCACATAAATCCACCACATTCAGTCACATGGCATTCAAAGAAGAATGCGAGGGACCATGGACCTTATCAGCTTGTAGGCCACAAGGAGGAGATGGGTGGGAATGCTCTGATGAGCTCAGCTCTGCCTCAGGATCTCCTGCCCCAGCAGGAGGAATGTGACTGTGGAAGTGACTGTGAGGTCACTTCTGTCTCTGCAGTTGATAGGGCAGCAGCAGGAACATGTCACAGAAAGGGACTGTGAGGTCACTTCTGTCTGAAGTAGTTGACAGGCCACACTTCTACCTAGGTTCTGTACTTTTCAGCTGACATCTGCCAGTGGTCCTGGTAGGCCAGCAGAAGGCACCTGGTTGGCACGCTGACTGTGGGATCCACTCTGCCTACATAACGAGAAGGAACCAGACAGAAAAAGGCCCAGATATGGGTTGTCCTGTCCCTTCTACTTGAGTCTATGACTGGACAGCAGCAGGCACAAGGCTTGGTTGGCATGCTGACTTCGGGATCCCCTCTGCCTACATACCCAGGAGGACCCAGACAGAAAGAAGGCCCACATATGGGTTGTCCTGTCCCTTCTGTTTGAGTCCAGGACTGGACAGCAGGAGACTCAAGGCTTGGGTGTGTCTAAACAAGAAGCTGCAAGGCCAGCAGAAGGACTGTGGTTTGGAAGATGCTGGTGAGGTGACTTCTATCTGGTTGGCTGACAGGCCACAAGAAGGCCAGTGGATTGGGATGCCTACTTTAGGACTGCTTTCCACCCAGGTGGAAACTACTTTGGTGGTAGGAAAGAGCAGGAGAGGAAAACTGCCAGAAATTGCACCTTGGAAGGTTGGCACTGGCCACAAAGAGGAAAAAATGTCTCTCAAAGTATACTGCTGTGGTGCCAGAGGTCACCCAAAGAGTGTCCGTAATCAAACCCTGGCTTTGTTTTTCAAGGAACAGCTGGTGAAGGTTGATGAGACATTGGTGAAATGATGGAAATGCCAGGGTGAGAGCAATGTGAAGAACAGAGATGGGTGTCTGTAGGCTTCCAGGAAATAGGACAAAGTGTGGGACAGCATAGGAAAGCCTGCAGAGGAGAAGGTGGAGGTTGCTGGCAAGAATGGAAGGCCCCAAAAGCCCTGACGTTTTTGTCCCTTATCTAGAGCTTATGAGGTGATGAGATGTAGTCATTGCAGTGAGGCCTCCTTGCTTCTTTGCAACCCTTGCAGAGGCAGGGAGGTGTCATACCACCGTTCTTCTCATGGCATCACACTGTTTAGAACATCCCACAGACCCCAGGAAGAGCCTTGAGACGGATGTGGGAGTGCAGGATCTCCCCTCCCAGTGGCTGGAGTCAGGCCTTGGCTCTTCTGCTTCACCAAAACCAACCAAGACTTTTCTCAGCACAGTGCTTTGCCTGTCTGCAATCATGGTCTCCAATTATCTGCCCTAACAAGTCCCTGAGGAGAATCTCTTGGTAACAGCCCTCAGTGGGGCCCATTAATACTCCAAGTCACTTCAACTTTTCCTTCTGACTTTACTTGTTCAAGCGGTTACATCACTCTTCTCTCAGTACCTGAGCTTCATAGACTCAGCACCATAATACACCATGGAACTCATTAAAATGAAGAAACTTCTAACATCTCTTCCATAGTTTTCTTCAAGCCTTCACACCTTGTGCAGCTAATTGCAGAGCTTGCATAATGTAATTAAGGAAGAAGATTTCAAAAAGCACCTAATACAAATCTTTTATTGCTTTAAAGGCTGAATTTTGCTGCATTTCAGTTTTGAGCATCATTCTCCATTGGTATTCATCCAGGGTGATTTCTTTAGAGACCTGCATTGGGAGGAAAAGCAGAGTCTGAAGGTCCGATACCTCCACTGCCAGCAGTGGTCTTTGTCCCTGTAGCTGCAGCCCAGCCCAGCACGTGATTCCTTGGGAAAATAAATAAATAAATGAAATGAAATGAAATGAAATGAAATGAAATGAAATGAAATGAAATGAAATGAAATAAATAAAATTGAAATGACCATTGGAATCTGAGAAATTCAGCCTGAATCTTTGTAGATACCTGGACATCCATGGTCTCTCTTGGGTCTTCTGTGGAAAACTCAGGATGAAAACTAAAGAAAATATATCTTCAAGTGGCTGTAGCTGTACCCATGAGTTTGGCTGCTTTTGGGAAATTGTCCCCTTCCAGCCACAGAAAACTAAATTGAGTAATGTGAAAAGACCTGCCCAGTCAATAGAGTAGAGCAAAGTCATGCTTCCTTTGCTATAGATGCAGAAGACAAAAGAACTGCATTGTGCCTCAATGGACGTGTAACCCAGGTCATGCAACTTTACCTTAGTACTGACAAGTCCATCACTAAACCACGCTACTAAGTTCTACATCTACACATTGGCTCTCCAGCCGATGAACCAGTTCATGGATGGCAATCAGGGAGTCTCAGTTAACGTGACGCTGCCTCAGGTGCACCACCATGGTAGCCATTGGCACCTGCTGTTCTTCAACCCTCAGCAAACCCACAACAGAAGGATTCTGTGGAAGGTCAAGCAAGGTAGACAACTCTTTAATGTCCTCCATCTCCAAGGCTGCTATGCCAAAGCCCCACCTGTGCTCTTTTGGAACTTTGAAGTACCCATTCCTGAAGAAGACTATGTCTTGGATGCACATAGCCTCCGGGCCAGTTCCAATGGGGAGCTTTTGCCATTCCTTCCCAGTTTGACTCACTTCAGCCTCCAAGACAGTTAACTCTTGGGACCCACCTGTCACTTCAGAAATAAAGGTGGGTTCTACCTCTTTATAGCTTGATGGCATTAAGGTACACTGTGCACCGGTGTCCAGTAGAGCCTGATACATCTGTGGGTCTGATGTGCCAGGCCATTAAATATACACAGTCCAGTAAACCCAATTGTCCCTTTCCTCCCTGCCTCCCCTTGGCTGGAAGCAGGACCCCTCTAGTCCTGCTCATAGTGTTCATTACTGTGTCTGGTAGACAGCCCACTGGAAACACGTCCCACCATGGCACTGTCATACTACGGGGCAGGGGAGAGGGAGCTGACAGCCAAGGGATGCAGGAGATGGTGCCCAATTTGGTGCAGGAGATGGGGCCCAGCAGAGACAAGGAGTCAAGGCAGTGCAGTGGGGGAGGCCAGGAGAAGCAGTCCATGGGGTAGTGCTGCTTGTGAGGACACATTTTTGCCAGCATCCTGAGTGGGCAGCAGCTGTGTGCAGGCAAGGAGAGGCCAGGAAGTGCATTCCAAGAGCCCTCCTGCCAGCAGAGAATAGGCCGTGGCCGAGGCCAAGAGGAGAGGCAGGCCCAGGGCAGGGGGCTGCAAGGGCCATGCTGAGCTCCCTGCCCCTGCAGCAGCCACCCTGGCCCTCAGCAGATGTGCTGGCTGGCACACATGGGGAGGTCCTGGTGTGCATCAGAGAGCAGCAAGGAAGGCGCTGGAGAAGGCTGGGGTGAGGCAGGTGGCAGAGCCCAATGCAGGGCTGGCTGGGGTCCAGAATCACCCCATCTGGAACCTCTGGCAGAAAGTACCAAGGGAGAGGGGAGGTTGACCCCTAGGATTGAGGAGTCAGGGATAGTAAGTACCTAAGACCTACTCCAACTGGGAAAGTAATATTGGTAGCATACAAAGGGGTTTGAGCTGCTTTGGAAGTGGTTTGTGTTGACACACAGCTCCTCTGGGCACCGACTTGCCTCTTTTGGGCTGGATGTTTCAAGGGAATGTCTCCTCTACACATCATGTGCCTGATGCTCCATGGAGCAAGTGGGTCGCACTGATTTCACAGCAGGCTCCAATAGGAAACCCCAGTCTTGAAATTTTGGAAGTGACTAAGGACTGACCAAAGAACAGCGACTTGGAAATATTGCTACAGGAGGAGGTGACACATATTGAAGAGATGTCATTGTCTAATAAACTCCCAGAAAATGGGAAGCAGCATGTACTGGTCACTGATGGGTCTGGTTATATTATGGGAAAGCCATCCCTATAAAACATCTAATGGGTTCAGTCAGTCCATGACTTTGGTCTCCAACTGTCATCACATTACTTCAGGGCAGCACACGTGGTGTATGATGTTGGATTGCTTTATGCTGAAGCCAGCTCTCGTTTCATCACTGCTGAGCTTGTCCAGTGTTGTCAACACTGCCCCTTACTCGATTCCTCAAAATTCATTCATTAATACGAGCCCTTCTGCTTGGTGAACCACATCCAGTTTTCCTACACGAGTGTCACCTTCACTTTCCCTCTGTCTGCTTGTCCTCGCTGCCTTCAATATTCTGCTCTAACGAGCTCCAAGGAAGCCTGTGTCAGTGCTGGCCCTCGGGGGACACTCCAGGAAACTTGCATCTGACTTGGACTTCTTGAGAGATTTCTTCGATTGTCTCTGAGTGCCTGAGGTTCATGGGCTCATCACCAAAGCCCCCAGAGGGGTGATTACAATGACTTGGGCTGGGCCTGTGCTGTTGATCTGGGCTGGGCTCCTGGGACAGGGAGGGCTCTTGGCAAGAGGTTCCTGGTTCAGAGAGACAGCTCTGCCCAGAAGCAGTTCCTCTGCACAACACAGCAGGGCTGGGGGCTCTGACCGCAGGTGGCACAGGGAGAGGAGAGAATGAGAGAGGGCTTGGAGGCAGTTGGGAGTGGATTGGGAGGATGCTGAGAGCTGACTGCAGGAGAAATCTGCACAGCCCTTGACAAGGTAAGGCTCTGGCTGCAGGGCCATGCAGCTGCAGGTCCTGGAAGGGTCTCCTGCTGGGTCTTGTTCCTGGGAGGGAAGTGGGCAATGGAGTAGGCTTTGAGAGTCCTGCTGGGTTGCACTGTGAGGTGAGGAAGTCTGGCAGAAGCCCCTTGGAGTGCCCTAAGGCAGGTGCCCCCAGTCATCCCAGAACACCCAGCCCTGGCTGGCCATGCCGGGCTCTCTGTCAGCTGCCCCGTAGCTCCTGCAGCCATGGAGGTGCCCCTTGGCAGGGCCCTGTTGGTGGCAGAGTGCTGCAGGGCAGCGCTGAGAACAGCCATGTGGGATGGGATCTGTGAGCACAGGCAGGGTGAAAGAAGACTTTGGCCAAGAACAGCAGGAGCTGAGTGTCCAAGCCTCCTCCAGACACTACAGAGTTGCAGCTGGGAATCTGGGACAACTCGGTGGTCAGATGAGTTGTTTGCAAGGCTCGTTCATCTGACAAGTGGACTGAACTTGAGGTTGGTCCATGTTCCTGCTTCCCTCCTGCTTCATAACAGGAACACCTCCTCTGGAGCCCACAGCAGCCCCTGCTCCCAGTGCCATTCTCATCCAGCACCAGCCACAGCTCAAGCAAGAGAGCTGAAGACAGGTTCTCCTGCAAAAAGAAAGGCTGGTCTGGGGGACTATTCTAAGACTTGCAATAGGTGTTCCTTGGAGAAGTCTGTTCTAACTTTGTCCTGCCTTCTTCTCTTCAACAGACAGCCATGTCCAATGTCAGCAAATGTCCAACAGCAGCTTCCCCACTGAGTTCCTCCTCCTGCCATTTGCAGACACACGTGAGCTGCAGCTCCTGCACTTCGCGCTCTTCCTGGGCATCTACCTGGCTGCCCTCCTGGGCAACGGCCTCATCCTCACAGCCGTAGCCTGCGACCACCGCCTCCACACCCCCATGTACTTCTTTCTCTTCAACCTTGCCCTCCTTGACCTAGGCTCCATCTCCACCACTCTCCCCAAAGCCATGGCCAATTCCCTATGGGACACCAGGGCCATTTCCTTCTTTGGCTGTGTTACCCAGGTCTTTATGTTTGTTGCATTTGTCTCAGCAGAGTTTTATCTTCTCATCATCATGGCTTATGACCGCTACGTTGCCATCTGCAAACCCCTGCACTACGGGACAATAATGACCAGCAGAACTTGTGTCAACATGGCAGCAGCTGCCTGGGGCAGTACTTTTCTCTATGCTGTCCTGCACACTGCCAATACCTTTTCCCTCCCCCTCTGCCAAGGTAATGCCCTGGACCAGTTCTTCTGTGAAATCCCCCAGATCCTCAGGCTCTCCTGCTCTGATGCCTACCTCAGAGAAGTTGCCTTCCTCATCTTTTGCTTTTGCTCAGGTACTGCATTTTTTGCTTTTCTGTTGCTGTCCTATGTGCAGATCTTCAAAGCTGTGCTGAGGATCCCCTCACAGCAGGGACAGAACAAAGCCTTTTCCACGTGCCTCCCTCACCTGGCCATTGTCTCCCTGTTCATCAGTAATATCATGTTTGCTTATCTGAAACCCCCCTCTATTTCCTCCTCATCTCTTGATCTTTTGCTGGCAGTTCTGTACTCAGTGGTGCCTCCAGCAGTGAACCCCCTCATCTACAGCATGAGGAACAAGGAGCTGAAGGATGCTGTTAGGAAACTGATTTGGGGGATGTTTTTCAGTACTCATAAAGTTTTTTTCACTCTCCAGA
Organism: Aythya ferina; assembly: GCF_964211825.1. Lineage (NCBI taxonomy): Eukaryota > Metazoa > Chordata > Aves > Anseriformes > Anatidae > Aythya > Aythya ferina. Next base: position 13,270 of record NW_028180882.1, read on the forward strand.
AGTGAAAATTGTGCATCTCATTCCAACACTTTTTTTTTTTTTTTTTTGCTTCTTTGTTTGTTTTTATCATTATTAATAAAATTGCTTTTTTCTTATTGTCATCGTGACTGCTTTTGCTCCTTGCATTCTTACAGAAGTATTTGGAGTCCTCTCACTACAATGAATGACTGAAACTGCTCTGTATCATATAAATGCTTTATACATATACAAGTAACTGTGAGTCAGTGAAGGCTCTCATAACACTTTTGGTAATAAACAGGATAACTCATGTACACTGCCTGAAGGCTGGAATTTCCTAGCCAAGCCAGTGTCAAGAATAGGCCCAAAGAATTGCTCCCTACAAGAGTCTGTTCCTGCTTTGGTTCAGGATGGAATGGCTCATTGTTGAGACTCACCTGTGGGTGGGTGTCTGCTCACAGCAGAGGCAGCGCATGGTCACTGCGTTATGTAGCCAGGGCTGTTCCCATATGTGGCCCATAGGTGGTGTCCTTCAAGAGGGGAATCTGGAGCTACCTGCAGAGCCCAGGATACCTCCAGGGACAGTGGAGCATGGCATGAGCATTGACTGCAGCCCCTCTGAAAGTAAGAGATCTCCCACTGTGTGCTCAGTCACAAGGAAAGAAGTAAACCCAGGTATTCACAGGGAAACTGCTACTCTGCAGTCTCAGAGAAGAAAGTCTCTGAGCCCAGCCCTGAGCTCTACAATATCAAAACACTCTCTAATATCAGGCACCACACCACTGACCCTCCTTCATTGCCTGTCCCTTCTGAAGAACTTATGGTCATTCTTAACAGCACCCCAAGAAATATAATACACATAGAAAATGAGGAGGTGATTGGTGACAGCCAGCATGTCTTGACTAAGGGCTTATCATGCCTGGCAAATGATGGCCTTCTATGATAAAGTTACAGCATTGGTGGATAGGGGAAGAGCAACTGACATAATCTACCGGAACTTGTACAATGCATTTGACAATGCCCCCCATGATATTCTCATCTCTAAACTGGAGAGACATGGATTTGATGGGTGGACCACAGATTTGATGGGTGGAACTATAGACCCGTTAGTTCGACCTCAGTTATAGGGAAGCTCATGGGGTAGATTAGCTTGAGTGTCATCATGCAACAATTACAGGGCAACCAGGTGATCAGGCCCAGCCAGCATGGGTTTATGAAAGGCAGGTCCTGACTGACGAACCTGATGAGGGAAAGGCTGTGGATGTGGTCTACCTTGACTTCAGCAAGGCTTTTGACACCATTTCCCACAACATTCTCCTCAAGAAACTGGCTTCTTATGGCTTGGACTAGTGTACGCTTCATTGGGTTAAAAACTGGCTGGATAGCCAGACCCAAAGAGTCATGGTAAATGGAGTCAAATCCAGCTGGAGGCCGGTCACTAGTGGCGTCCCCCAGGGCTCAGTACTGGGCCAAGTCCTCTTTAAGATCTTTATGGATGATCTGGATGAGGGGATTGAGTGTACCCTCAGTAAGTCTGCAGATGACACCAAGTTAGGTGCATATGTCTATGTGCTTGAGGGTAGGAAGGCTCTGCAGGAGGATCTGGATAGGCTGCACCAATGGGTTGAGGCCAAATGTATGAAGTTCCACAAGGCCAAGTGCTGTGTCCTGCACCTAGGGCACAACAACCCCAAGCAGAGCTACAGGCTGGGAGATGAGTGGTTGGAAAGCTGCCTGGCAGAGAAGGACCTGGGAGTATTGGTGGATAGTGGGCTGAATATGAGCCAGCAGTGTGCTCAGGTGGCCAAGAAGGCCAACGGCATCCTGGCTTGTATAAGAAGCAGTGTGGCCAGCAGGTCTAGGGAAGTGATTGTCCCCCTGTACTTGGCTCTGGTGAGGCCGCACCTTGAGTAGTGTGTTCAGTTTTGGGCCCCTCGCTACAAGAACGACATCGAGGTTCTTGAGAGAGTCCAGAGAAGGTCAACAAAGCTGGTGAGGGATCTGGAGAACAAGTCTTACGAGGAGCAGCTGAGGGAGCTGGGCTTGTTCAGCCTGGAGAAAAGGAGGCTCAGGGGCGACTTTATTGCTCTCTAGAGGTACCTTAAAGGAGGCTGTAGTGAGGTTGGCCTGTTCTCCCACGTGCCTGGTGACAGGATGAGGGGGAATGGGCTAAAGTTGAACCAGGGGAGTTTTAGTTTGGATATTAAGAAGAACATCTTTACCAGAAGGGTTGTTAGGCATTGGAACGGGCTGCCCAGAGAAGTGGTGGAGTCACCATCCCTGGAGGTCTTCAAAAGAGGTTTAGATGTTGAACTTAGTGATATGATTTAGTGAAGGACTTGTTAGTGTCAGAGGTGGACTAGGTGATCTTGGAGGTCTCTTCCAACCTAGATGATTCTGTGATTCTGTGGTTCTGTGACCACTCGCTGGGTAAGGATTTGGCTTGATGATCATACTGAAACAGTTGCAGTCATTGTATCAACATCGAACTGGTGATCAGTAAAGAGTGTTAGTCTTTAGGGTTAAGTATTGGGACCAGCACTGTTTAACACATTTGTTGGTTACATGGACATCGGGATTGAGTGCACCCTCCTCAGGTTTGCTGATGACACCAAGCTGTGTGGTGCAGTTCACATGATGGGGATAAAAGAAACCTTCCAGAGGGACCTTGACAGGCTTCAGAGGTGGGCCTGTGCAAAACTCATGAAGTTAAACGAGGCAAAGTTCAAGGTCCCACATGTCCTTGGGGTAATCCCAAGGACAAATACAGGCTGGGCAGAGAATAGACTGAAAGAAGCCCTGAGGAGAAGAATGTGGGGGTGTTGGTGGAGCTCACCATGAGCTGGCAGTGCGTGCTTGCAGCCCAGGAAGCCAACCGTATCCTGGGCTACATCTACAGAAGCATAGCCAGCAGGGCAGGGGAGGGGTTCTCCCCCTCCACTCTCCTCTCATGAGACCCCACCCAGAATACTTTGTTAGGTCTGGGGGCCCCAGCACAAGAAGGAAGTGGGAGTGTTACAAATTCACTCAGTCCCAAAGTAAGATTAAATAAAAAATAGGATTTATTAAAAGAATAGAGGTAACCAAACAGCGCTGGGTGCACCGGGAGTCTCCGCTCCACCAGGATGCACACCAGTTACATCAAGTAGCTGATTTTTATGCTCCTAGACTAATACATATTCATTACTACTTTTTAAAAAATAGGTTATTATAATTACCTTCCGGGGTCCAGTTCCTCCTACTGGAGCATGCGCATCAGTCTCCGGTGGCCCCTCTGGGGGTCTCTAGGGGTCTTTCATGCTGAAGGCTCATAGTCTTCCTCTCCAAGTTTTTTTCTTGTCCTTCCCCTTTGTACTTCTTGGCAGCGTGTCAAGTTTACGGCATCCCCTGCAGGTCTTGTCTCCTAGCCGTCCTTCAGCTTCTTTTTTTTCTTCTTCTTCATCTCTTGGCCACCTGGCCAGATATCAGAGGCTTACATAGTATCCCATAACAGTCACTAGTTGTTATCAGTTGTTCTGAAACCCCCAGACATCAAAGACTTCATACAAACACAAATAGCTTTCTTATTGACACTTCACGAGTAATTAAAACATTCCTCACCAGCCATTCACAGGGACAGTCACACCTATAGCAGTGTTAAGTCAATCTAGAAGAAGACAAAAAAAAAAAAAGGCTGTAACTGTTAGAAATAGAAGTTTGGAATAACAAAAGCAAACAGGTTCATAGATTTGAGGAATATTTTCTGACACAAATTCCTTTGCAAGGTACAAGAACTATATACATTAACCATTCTGTTTTTCTTAGACTTGTGGTTATACAAAGGTATGTAAGACAGAAGGTCACATTCATCATACCATGAGGCCCTAGCACTGTTCCATACTGACATGAATCAGATGAACATATATAACAGGAGTATTAGAATGAGTCCAGAGGAGGGCCACAAAGATGATCACAGGGCTCAAGGTCCTTTCCTATGAAGGCAGGCTGAGAGAGTTGTGGTTGTCCAGCTTGCAGAAGGGAAGGCCCTGAGGAGACCTTCTAGCAGCCTTCCAATACCTAAAGGGGGCTGTCCTGGTTTCAGTTAGGATAGAGTTGCTTTTCTTCCTAGTAGCTGGTGGAATGCTGTCTTTTGGCTTGGGATGAGAGGAGTACTGATAACATGCTGATGTTTGAATTGTTGCAGAGTAGTGCTTACACCAAGCCAAGGACGTTTCAGCTTCTCACTCTATCCTGCCAATGGGCAGGCTGGGGGTGCAGCAAGAGCTGGGAGAGGCCAGAGCAGCTGACCCAAACTGGCCAAAGGGGTATTCCATACTATTTGACGTCATGCTAAACAGTATTTAGGGGTGGCTAGCCAGGGGGAGGAGGGCCGGACTGCTCGGGGTTAGGCTGGGCATCGGTCAGCGGGTGGTGAGCAAGTGCATTGTGCATCACTTGTTTTGTACACATTATTAGTACTAGTACTATTATCATCATTATTGTTATTGTTGTTATTATTATTATTATTATATTCTCTGTCTTAATAAACTGTCTTTATCTCAACTCACAGGCTTCAATTTCCATTTCTCTCCCCCATCCTAGAGAGGGAGGGGGGAGGGTGAGTGAACGGCTGTGTGGTGTTTAGCTGCTGACTGGGTTAAACCACAACAGGGGCCTACAGAAAATCTATGGAGAGACTCTTTGTCAGGGAGTGTAGTTATAGGACAAGGAGGAATAGCTTTAACCTAAAAGATGGTAGCGTTAGATTAGGTATAAGGAATAAATTCTTTGCTCTGAGGATGGTGGGACAGTGGAACAGAGAAGTTGTGGAGGTGTTCAATTCCTGGAGGTGTTCAAGGCCAGATTGTATGGGGTGTTGAGCAATCTGGTCTGGTAAGAGATGTCCCTTTTAATAGCAGGGAAGCTGGAAATGGATGAAATTTAAAGTTCCTTCTGAGCCAAACCATTTTATGATTCAATCATTCTATGATCATCTAGTTCCATCCGCCCCTGACATGGGCAGGAACACCTTCTCTTCCACTAGTGGAAGTTGTTCAGAGCCCTGTCCAAGCTGAGCTTCAACGCTTTAAGGGAGGGGGGCATCCCCAACTTCTACAGGCAACCTGGTCCTGTATCTAGCTACCATCATAGTAAAGAATTTCTACCTTATAGGAGATCAAAATCTACCCTCTTTTAGTTTAAAAATGTTACCTCTTGTCCTGTCACTATATATTCTGTTAAAGCATCTCTCCACAACTTTTCAGTACACCCCCTTTATGTGTTGCAAAGCCGCAGTAAGGTCTCCTCAGAGGCCTTTCTTCTCTCCTCTGAAGAACCCCAGCTCTCCCAGGCTTTCTTGGTAGGACAGGTTTTCCAGTCTGTGATTATTTTTGTGACCTTCTCTCATAGGTCTACCTCTTTCTTACACTAGGGCCTAAAGCAGGATGCAGGTGGAGTCTCACACAGGTGGAGAAGAGAAGGATAATCACTTCCCCAGACCTGCCACCTGTGGTATTATGATGTAGTCCAGGATATGATGGGCTTTTTGGGCTTCAGGTGAATATTGCCATCTCATATCCAAGTTTCCGTCTACCAGTATCCCCAAGTCCTTCTCTATGGGTCTGCTCTCAAACCAGTCTTCACCCCGTCTGCATTGATGCTGGGGAATGTCCTGACCCAGGAGCAGGACCTTGTGCTTGGCCTTGTTGAACTGCAGGATGTTCTCCTGAGCCCACTCCTCAAGGCTGCCCAGGTTCCTCTGCATGGTGTCCCTTCCCTTTACCATATCAACTGCACTGTTGTCTGTCTCAGATCTCCTCCCTGTCTTCCATGAACCTTAGCATGCTTTCCAGGAGGTTCTGCTCCACGATCGTCCCAGTCACAGAGGTGAGGCTGACCAGTCTGTAGATCCCTGGGTTGATATTTTTAGCCATTTTAAAAATAGGTGTTATATTTTCAGGCTTTTGCGGACATTATCTGACCCTGACAACTCTTCCAATATGACGGATAGTGGCTTAGGAACTACATCTGCCCAGTTCCTCAGAACCCTGGCATGCACCTGATTGGGTTTCGTGGAGTCGTGCACCTTCAGGTTCCTCATGTAGTTTCAAACCTTTTCTCTCTCTACAAGGAAATGGACTTCATTTCCCCCATCTCTGCCTTGACATTCTGTGACTGGGGAGGTGTGGAATGGGCTGGTGAGAAAGTCCAAAAAGGTGCTGAGTACCTTAGCCTTTTCCATGTCATTTGTAACCAGGTTCCTTGTGATGCTTTTTACAGAGTGTACAATTTCTTTTCTGCCTTATGTATCTACAGAAACCCTTCTTGTTATTCTTTGCATCCCTAGCCAAGTTTCTCTCTAGCTGTGCCTTGGCTTTCCTGATCCCATCCCTGAACTCCTGGGCCATTTCTCTATAATTTTCCCAGTTTGTTTGTCCCTACCTACATTGCGTTTGCTCTTCCTTTCCATGCTTTAGTTTGATTATGACATCCTGACTCAGCCACGTTGGTCTCCTGCCTCCCTTGTCTTATTTCTTCACTACCCCAGGAAACCTTGGCAGTGCACTCAGGATACCTCTTTGGTTCCAGAGATGCTAGTAGGGAGGCCAGGTCTTCTACAGCATTCAAAGCATTTGTGACAGATTCAGTGATGATTGGATGAAGCCTCAAGTATTGTAAACCCAAGGGATAACCTGTTAGTACGATTCTCCACAGGAAAAGACAAACTCTGAGAACTGTGCAGAGAAGAGGAAACAAGTTCTTGATGGTACAAGGTTTCTTGTGGTCAATTTCTCAGTGACTTCTGGAACTCATAGTTTCTCATACTGCAGGTGAGGGAGTTCAATGTTAGAGATGTCACCAAGTACAGAACTGCCAGCACTGTCTGATGATGGGAAGCAGATGGAGAGGACCTTCAGGGAGGAAAAATGAGGTGCTGGAGGCATATGGAAAATGCTTTGCGTTGATGCCAGGGCTCTGCACTGAAAAAAATAATCCTCTTTTAATGAATAGAATAAACACAGGAGGCCACCTGTCATGTGACAATAGACACATTTGCAGAAGGCCTCTAATTCAGTCTGACTGTATTCTTGTCCCTTCTGAAGCAGAATGAATGCAAGTACTTGTGTACAAACATGGTTACAGAATGCCCCAAAGCTCAACACTAGTCTGAGCTCAATTCGAGATTACTTGTGAAGAGAGACAGATAGATTATTCTTTCTTAGTTACCGCCAGCAGGATCAGTTTCTTCAGTGCCCCTTTTAACTCCTGGTTCCTCATGCTGTAGATGACGGGGTTCACTGCTGGAGACACCACTGAGTACAGAACTGTCACCACCATATCCAAGGATGGGAAAGAGATGGAGGGGGGCTTCAGGTAGGCAAACATTATTGTGCTGATAAAGAGGGAAACCACGGCCAGGTGAGGGAGGCATGTGGAAAAGGCTTTGTACCGTCCCTGCTCTGAGGGGATCCTCAGCACAGCCCTGAAGATCTGCACATAGGACAGCACAATGAAAACAAAACATGCAAAGAGTAAACACGCTGTAACCACAATAAGCCCACCTTCTCTGAGGTAGGCATCTGTGCAGGAGAGCTTGAGGATCTGGGGAATTTCACAGAAGAACTGGTCCAGGGCATTGCCTTGGCAGAGTGGGAGGGAAAAGGTATTGGCAGTGTGCAGCACAGCATTGAGAAAGCCACTGCCCCAGGCAGCTGCTGCCATGTTGACATAAGTTTTGCCACCTATGAGTGTCTCATAGTGCAGGGGATTACAGATGGCAACATAACGGTCATAGGCCATGACAGTGAGAAGTAAATATTCTCCTCCAATCAAAAACACAAGCAGGAAGACCTGTGCAGCACATCCAGAGTAGGAAATGGCCCTAGTGTCCCATAGGGAGTTGGCCATGGCTTTGGGGAGAGTGGTGGAGATGGATCCCAAGTCAAAGATGGAGAGGTTGAAGAGGAAGAAGTACATGGGGGTGTGAAGGTGACAGTCGCAGGCTATGGCTGTGAGGATGAGGCCGTTGCCCAGAAGGGCAGCCAGGTAGATGCCCAGGAAGAGCCCGAAGTGCAGGAGCTGCAGCTCGCGCATATCTGCGAATGGCAGGAGGAGGAACTCTGTGGGGAAGCTGCTGTTGGACATTTTCTCCCTGTGGGCCCTGATGACTGTCCCAAGAGAAAAAGACAGTTGAAGAGTTAGAACAGTCTTCTCTGCACAAAACCAAAGCCATTTCTCATAGATTCTCCCCCACAATACGCCTATCCTCTGTCCTTTTTGGCAAGACCTTGCTGCAGTTCTCTGCCAGGACCTCTGTTTTCTGCTGTCTGAGTATGCCATGAGGGGTAGGACCTCCGTCCATACACTCCCAAGGAGTAGCTCATTCTCTAATTCTGTGGTACCTGGGAGCAGGGGGGATGCAGGTCCAATATTCAGGAGCTCTCAGGCAAAATCCCTCTGAACACTGAAGGGCTTGTCAGCATCTGTACCCAGGAGTGCTGGAACGCCACAGCCCTATGAATATATGGGTGTGGTAGAAGCCACGGGGTTAGTGCTTGACTGCAGCTGAAACTGCTGTCCCCAGAGGGTCAGACAACAATGGCAAGAGACAGACAGGTGGAGAAGAGAAGAGAAGAGAAGAGAAGAGAAGAGAAGAGAAGAGAAGAGAAGAGAAGAGAAGAGAAGAGAAGAGAAGAGAAGAGAAGAGAAGAGAAGAGAAGAGAAGAGAAGAGAAGAGAAGAGAAGAGAAGAGAAGAGAAGAGAAGAGAAGAGAAGAGAAGAGAAGAGAAGAGAAGAGAAAGAAAAGAAAAGAAAAGAAAAGAAAAGAAAAGAAAAGAAAAGAAAAGAAAAGAAAAGAAAAGAAAAGAAAAGAAAAGAAAAGAAAAGAAAAGAAAAGAAAAGAAAAGAAAAAAGAAAAAAGAAAGGAAAGGAAAGGAAAGGAAAGGAAAGGAAAGGAAAGGAAAGGAAAGGAAAGGAAAGGAAAGGAAAGGAAAGGAAAGGAAAGGAAAGGAAAGGAAAGGAAAGGAAAGGAAAGGAAAGGAAAGGAAAGAAAAGAAAAGAAAAGAAAAGAAAAGAAAAGAAAAGAAAAGAAAAGAAAAGAAAAGAAAAGAAAAGAAAAGAAAAGAAAAGAAAAGAAAAGAAAAGAAAAGAAAAGAAAAGATGGTCTAGGAGAGAGAGGCAATGAAGCATTCAATCTGAGCATTCAAGCAAGGCTTCCTCTTTCCTAGATGAATTGGGGATTGGCAAGGAGAGGTGAAGGGAGGGCGGTGGTGGCGGTTGCTCAGAGGTAGGGATCTGCACTGGATGACATGGCAGGAGGTTTGCCTGTATTGCCCAGACACAGGATTTTGCTTAAATATTTCCTCTTAGTGCCTACCCCTGTCTCTGTGCTTGGAGCTGTCCCTGCTGGGAGCTGCTTCTCTGTCCCTAAGTCTGTGCCCTACCTTGGCTCACAGACCCCATGCCCTGTGCTGTGTGCTCAGCTCTGCCCTGCAGACACCTCCAGGGCAGGGAACAGCCCAGGAGCATCACCACTTGTTGTGGTTTAGCCCTGCAGGCAGCACAGCACCATTCGGTGTCACTTCCCCACAGTGGGATGGGGGAAAGAATCAGAAAAAAAGTAAAGCACATGGGTCAAGTTCAGGAAGGTTTAATAGGAAAGTAAAGGGGAAAAAATGAAACAAGGAAAAGAAAACATGAGACAAGTGATAGACAGTGGAGATGCACACCACCAGCTGTCTGATGCCCAGCCAGACCCCAAGCAATGGTAGCACCCACAAAGAACTCCCCTAGTTTTAGTGCTGATCATGGTGTGATATGGTATGCACTATGTCTTTGTCGACTTTTGGTCAGCTGTCCTGCTTCTGTCCCCTCACATCTTCTTGGGCTCCCCCAACCTCCTTGCTGGCAGGGCTGCAGGAGAAGCTGAAAAGTCCTTGATTCAGTGTAAGCACTGCTCAGCAGTGTGTTACCAGCATTCTTCTCGTCCTAAATCCAAAGCACAGCACCATAACAGCTACTGGGAAAGAAATTAACTCTATCCGAGCCAAGACCAGCACACTATGTTTGCAGGCACCTCACACAATCCCTGATAACATCAGAAGGGGGACGTTATCCTTATCTACAGGCTGACGGTTGCTGAGGTTCCTTGTAAACCTCATGGTGACACTTTAGGAATCTGAGCCCTTCCTCTAAACCTGACATCTGTATCTGCTGAGTGCTGAGCCTGGCAGGTGGCAGAGGCCCTGCCCTGACACACAGCCCCTGGGGCACAGCAGGGACCCTGCTCTGCACCACAGCCCTGGGCACCCCTGCCGGCACCCTGCCAGCACAGCCTGCAGCCGGCCCCATATGCATGAACCCTCATGTCCTGTACTTCTGACAACTGTGTCTGGTTTACCCTGCTCTGGAGCTTGTCATTCTTCTCTACAGTAGAGGAAGTAGAGAGTCCTCCTGAAATATCCTATAGGCTGTGCAATTTGCCAGCAAATCTGGAGATGGAACCAGGAACAGCAGCTGCACTGCCTCACTGCAGCCAGAGACTTACCATGTTAGAGCTGTGAAGATTTCTTCCGCAGTGAGCTCTCAGCATCCCCCCTCCACACTGCCTTTAACATCTCCCTCCCTTCTCTCAGCCACTCTTGTCCCCTGCAGGCAGTGCCCCCAGCCCTGTTGCTGCACTGTGCAGAGGAGCTGCTCCTGGGCAGAGCTGTCTCTCTGCAGCGCTGCCCTCTTGCCAGGAGCTCCCCTTGGCCCCAGGAGCCCAGCCCAGTTCAGCAGCACAGCTCCAGACCAAGGCTTTGCTGCCTCTTTACTTCTTGTCTCCCTTGAGATGTCCCTGGGGCTCCAGGGCTGACACCTCCTGCAACAGTTACTTTTGCAGAACTTACTTTGAAGTCAACTGAGATAATTACCAAATGTCCCTTTAAAACAGCAGAGAGAGACTGATTACAGAATTACGGCTAGTCCTTGGAGAGTTTTATTGTCACTGAAAGGTGCAAAAGTTCCCTCTGGAAAACTCTGTTCATGGCCAATAACAAATAGGACACACAGGCAGGAATAGGAAGGTGCTAGCTACTCTTGTGGTATGCACTAATCCATCTAAGGCATCTCATCCCCAGCTGGAAACCCTTGATCCATGTGATGAGCCTTTTGTGATGAAGAACCCCTCACACTATCCACAAACCCACGGGAGCATGTTCAGTTGGATCCGTTCAGTGTGGCCTCTATGTGTGTGAGCAGCTGGAGTGCATGGAGCTCTGCCTGGGGATGAGTGAGGATCTGACAGTGAGCTGATGGGTCAGGAGTAAAGGGAGGGTAGGGACAGGGGACATTATAGTGGGAGTCTGCTGCAGGCCACCTGATCAGCAAGACCAGCACATGAGGCCCTCTATACTCAGACAGAAGTAGCCTCACATTCAAAAGCCCTGGTCCTCAGGGGGGACTTCAACCACCCTGGTATCTGTTGGAGGGACAGCACAGCAGGGCATAGTCAATCCAGGAAGGTCCTGTTATGCATTAATGATACCTTCCTTCTCCCATTGATAGTGGAAAGAAGTGCTATGGTGGACCTCGTTCTCAGCAACATGGAGGGGCTGGTGGGGAATCACAGAATCACAGAATTGTCTAGGTTGGAAGAGACCTCAAGATCATCGAGTCCAACCTCTGCCCTAGCACTAACAGTCCTCCACTAAACCATATCCCTAAGCTCTACATCTAAACGTCTTTTAAAGACCTCCAGGGATGGTGACTCCACCACTTCCCTGGGCAGCCTGTTCCAGTGTCTAACAACCCTTTCGGTAAAGAAGTTCTTCCTAACATCCAGCCTAAAACTCCCGTGGCGCAACTTTAGCTCATTCCCGCTTGTCCTGTCACCAGGCACGTGGGAGAATAGACCAACCCCCACCTCACTACAGCCTCCTTTAAGGTACCTCTAGAGAGCAATAAAGTCGCCCCTGAGCCTCCTTTTCTCCAGGCTGAACAACCCAAGCTCCCTCAGCCGCTCCTCATAGGACTTGTTCTCCAGACCCCTCACCAGCTTCATCGCCCTTCTCTGAACTCGCTCAAGAACCTCGATGTCCTTCTTGTAGTGAGGGGCCCAAAACTGAACACAGTACTCGAGGTGTGGCCTCACCAGAGCCGAGTACAGGGGGACAATCACTTCCCTAGCCCTGCTGGCCACACAAGCCAGGATGCTGTTGGCCTTCTTGGCCACCTGAGCACACTGCTGGCTCATATTCAGCCAACTATCCACCAATACTCCCAGGTCCTTCTCTGCCAGGCAGCTTTCCAACCATTCATCTCCCAGCCGGTAGCTCCACTTGAGGTTATTGTGCTCCAGGTGAAGGACCCGGCACTTGGCCTTGTTGAACTTCATGCAGTTGACCTCAGCCCATCAGTGCAGCCTATCCAGATCCTCCTGCAGAGCCTTCCTACCCTCAAGCACATGACTGAGAATTTGCTTGAGAAAGTGAATCTCAAGGCCAACCTGGGCTGCAGTGACTGTAAAATGGTGAAGGTTAGGATCCTAAATTCAGCAAAGAGGGAGCACAGCAATCTCACTACCCTGGACTTCAGGAGAGCAGACTTTTGCTTCTTGGGGCATCTCCTTTGTGGAGTCCCATGGGACAGAGCCCTTCAGGAAAGAGGGTCCAAGGAGGATAAAGCTGCTTAGTCTTCAGGGATCACCTCTTCCAAACTGTGGTGTTTTTACTTGGGTGGGCAGCTGAGCTCCAACACAACTGCTCTATCCTTCCCCCTTCTTCAAAGAGGAAAGGGGGAGAAAATACAATGCAAAGAGCTCAAGGGTTGACATAAGGATAGGGAGATCACTCAGCAATTATTGTGATTGTTAAAACAGACTCAGAGTAGGGAGATAGATAGTAAAATTTACTGCCTATTACTAACAAGCTAGAGAGGTGAGAAACAATGTAAAGAAACCCCAAAGCACTCTTCCCCATCCACCCTCTTCCACCTCCTCCCCCCAGGCAGCACAGGTGAACAGGGAAAGGGGGCTGTGGTCAGTCTATAGTGCTTCATCTCTGCTGCTCTCTTCCCCTGCTCCAACGTGGGGTCCTTCCAACAGGATGCTGTCCTTCCCAAACTGATCCTGAGTGGGCTTCACACAAGCAGCAGCTCTTCAAGAACTGCTCCAGATATGGGTCCGTACCACAAAGTCCATCCCTCAGGAGCACTCTGCTCTAATCTGGGTCCCCCACAGTTAGCAGCTTCTGCCAGGTCACCTGCTCCTGCTTGGGCTCCTCTCCACAGCCTACTGCTCCGTCCTGGTATCTGCTCTGACAGGGGTCTTCCACAGGCCGCAGCCTCCTTCAGTGCAGGTCCACCTGCTCCACCATGGTCTCCTCCATAGGCTGAAGCATGGAGACCTGATCCATCGTGCTATATATGGGGCTGCAGGGGACAACCTGCTCCACCACAGTCCTCAACACAGGCTGCAAGAGAATTTCTGCAGAAGGGGGAGAACACCCTCCCCCTCCTTCTTTACCACCTTTGGCCTCTGCAAGGCTGTTTCTCACTCCTCTCTCTCCCAGCTGCTTTTGAGCAGCAGTTTTCTTTTTTCTTCTTCTTTTTTTTTTTTTTTTTTCTTCTTTTCTTTTCTTTTCTTTTCTTTTCTTTTCTTTTCTTTTCTTTTCTTTTCTTTTCTTTTCTTTTCTTTTCTTTTCTTTTCTTTTCTTTTCTTTTCTTTTTTTTTTTTTTTTTTCCTCTTTCTTAAGTATGATCTCAGAAAGGCGCAAACAACATCAGTTATCGTCTTGGCTCTGGACAGTGGCAAGCCCCTTATCTAACATGGGACAGCTTCTGTATTCTTCTAACAGAAGCTAATCCTGAAGCCCCCCACTAAAAAACCTTTGCCATGTTAACCCACTACACCTTCTTTTTTGTAATTGACTTTGGTCAGTTTCTCCTTGATCATCCATGCAGATCACCTGTCATTTTTGACTGACTTCCTCTTTGCTGGGATGCATCATTCCTGAGCTAGGAGGAGGTGATCCTTGAAGAATAGCCAGCATTCCTGGACCCTTTTATCTCCAGGGCTTTGTCCCATGATGCTCTACAAAACAGATCAATGAAGGGGTCATAATCCGTCCAGGGTTGGGAGCTTACTCTGTGCCCTCTGTCCTGCTTGACAGATGGTGAACACCACCAGTTCATGGTCACTGCAGCTAAGGCTGCCCTTCGGATTCACATTCCACACCAGCCTCTCGTTGCTGCTGAGAATGAGGTCCAGCATAGCACTAGATACTTCAGAGTAAATGAAATCTATCCAAATGAACTGGGTCCAGCCAGACCCAGTATACTGGGTAAAATCTTGAGATGCAGCCAGAGAAGCACAACTGGAGCTGGGATGTAGAACGCCTCAGCTCTTCTGAGACAGTGGGGCCTGTCTTGTTGGAGGCTGAAGGGAGCAGAGGAATCCATACCTCCTTACAGACATGATTCCTCTTTCTAGCATGGGAGGTGCATAGGGGCCTCTCCTAGTAGCCCAGGGCAGCACGTCCATGACTCCTCCCGCATGTTGGACTTCCACTGCAGGAGAAGCATTTCATCTGCCTCTACCCTAGCTGAAAATGCATAACAGGACACCCCAGTGGACATTTCTGTTTGTGTTGCTGCTGCTAAGGACAAGAGATATGCATCCCAGTCTAATTTGGGAGCCTCACACTGAAACGTAGGTGCAAGGGGTCTATGTCCAAGCCTGATACGTGGACTCCTTATCTTGGTGGTGATGTTCAAGGAAGAGGAGCATTCTTTTGTCTGTACCCTGCAAGGCAGTGCATAGCAGCTGTCCCAGTCTATGTCTTTTGTACCTCCTGTAGCCACTGCCAATGGAGGACAGTCACCTTGAAGGCCTATGCCATGCTCTTCTGATCCATGCAGAGTTTTCAGATACCCAGAAGTATCAGAAATGTCCCCAGAAACCAATATCTAGGTTAACCCATCTGTTTTTATTCACAGCCTGTCATCCACATCGTATATATCCTATAATGGTGATCCCTGGTGGGCTAAAGCAGCCCTGTGTTTCAATTCTCCTCTCCTGTGTTGAGCAAGGATGCTGCCAGCTGGCACTGAGCAAACCAGGATCTTTGTAAGGAAGCCTCAGAAACCTGGGGTATAAAAAGGATTGAAAGCTTTTTTTTTTTTTTTTTTTTTTTTTTTCATCCCTGGAGATTTCATTTCACTTAATTGCTTTGATTAAGGTACTCATTCATGGTGCCAATTTATTCCTTCAATATGAGAATGTTGTTTGATATGTTACACCAAGTGTTTATGATAGTCTTCAGTATATTAGAGATATATAGAAATACGTTATACATATTCTTTGGAGGCCTTGACATGATAGCACAAAATATATGTAATTACAAACTTATATGTTCTTACACATGTAAAGGAATTCTTTTGTTATGTTCTGTTCTTTGATATTCCTCATCACACAAGGAAAGAGCTACTCATGTCATCTACCTGGACTTCTGTAAAGCCTTTGACATGGTTTCCTGCAACATTCCTACCACTACCTTGAGGAACATGGTTTTGATGGATTGACTGTTAGTTGGACAAAAGATGGAAACATCCAAAGAGTTGTAGTCAATGGCTTATGGTCCAAGTCGAAATGAATGAGGAATGGTATCTCTTAGAGGTCTGTTTTGGGACCTATACTATTTGTATCTTCATTAACAATATGGAGAGTGAGATTGAGTACACCCTAAGCTAGTTTGCTGAGGACACCAAGCTGAGAGGTGCAGTTGGTATGCCAGTGGGAGGGGGTGCCATTCAGAAGAAGCTGGAGAGACTGGAGAGGTGGGCCTGTGTCAACCTCCTGAAGTTCAACAAAGAGAAGTGCAAGGTGCTGAACCTGGGTCAGGGAATAATTATAGATTTGGGGATGAATGTTTTGAGAGCAGCTGTGCCGAGAAGGACATGGTAGTAGTGATGTTTGAAGACTTGGACATGATCTGGCAAGGTGTTCTTGCAGCCCAGGAAGCCATTCATCCTGGGATGCATGAAAGAAAGAGGGAACAGCAGGTTGAGGCAGGTGATCTCCCTCAACTCTGCTCTCTGGACACGACACCTGCACTATAGCATCCTTTTCTGGGTCCCCCAGTGCAAGAAAGACAGACCTGTTAGAGAGGCTACAGTGGAGGGCAAAGATCAGAGGGAAAAAATAGCTCTCCTCCAAAGAAATCTCTCAGGAAGGCAGGAGAGGGAAACCTCCAGGACACAGTTGTTTCTGCTGGTGTTGCTGCAAAGAACAAGAGATATGCATCCTAGTCTACCTTTGAAACCTCATGCTGATATGTAGGTGCATGGAGTCCATGTCCAAGCCTGATACATGAACTCCTCATCCTGGTGGTGGTGTTCAGGGAAGAGGAGCAAAGAGAGGAAGTGAACATCAGCTCTCCCAGTCCATTTCTTTAGTACCTCCTGCAGCCACTGCAATGGGGGACAGTCACCTTGAAGGCCTATGTCATGCTCCTCTGGCCCATGCAGACATTAGAGATAACCAAAGGCATTATAAATGTCCCAAGAAAACAATGTCCAGCCTATCCCATCTATTTTTATCTACAGACTCTCATCTATATCATCTCTCTTCCAACCGGACCCCTCCCTTCACATCAAATACCTTTGCCAAGGACCTCAGTGGACTGCATCAGCTGAGCAGTTTGGAAACTTGGTTGTAAGTGTTGTATCTGGGCCTTTGTCCATGGTGGGGATGGAGAGAAGCTCCTTTCCTTTTCTTATCTCCCACATGGCTGTCTCATCTGAAGAAAATCTCAGCTCATAAACTAGAGACATCAGAAAAATTTGGTCTTTCTACAATCCTACAGAGAAATATCCTCATCAACCAAAGAGTTCATCGAGCAAGGATCGGAGT